>NW_016908520.1:1018233-1025481 GCF_001483705.2 Eufriesea mexicana | reverse complement strand
ACCCTGAAGAGAGGTCCATTGAATGGAGGACCGGCGAGAGGAGGACGAAAGGCAAGAAGAAGAGGACGGCGAAGGGACGAAGAGGCGTACGGATCCTGACGACTGTCGCGTCAATGCAAACGTCTAGACGTCACGAATAATGCTCTGCCGACCCCCCTTTGCCTTTTATTCGACCGTGGCTTTCTCGCGATTGTCATTCACGTCCACGAGATACGACCACCTCTGGCTAGCTGCGTCCGAAGGACTCTCGCGTTTCCAAATCCGAACGGGACAGTTTTAATATCGGTATCATTGTGACTGAGTGGAATTTCAGTTGTCGTGAAATAATCGTGGGAAAGGAGAACCGTTGGTGAGAAACTCTGCCTAGTTTGAGTTCAAGATTGGTGCACGGGGCCTAATTTAGTAGAAATATCGATGTTCTTACGCTCGTGGGAGATTTTGAGTGAAATCAGCATACATATGGAATTCAAAACCTTTTTCAACTGCTCCCTACAGTACCAACCTTCCTATATAAAATCAAACCTAATTTACACTCAAATGATTTTTCCTTTTGTCGAAATATACCGTCCTGAAGTTACTCGAAGAACACTGAAAATTATAGAATGTGCTACCATTTTATTGCGAGTAAATGGATACACTGATAAGAATATTTATTGAACACAATAACAGCACAATATTAATTATAACTAAAACTCGTAAAATAAATTCGTATCTAACTGCGATATAATCTCTTGAGGACTCTCTCACACACGTCTATTTGTAATGACTGTCATTCACCTACTGATTGTTTTTCCCGACTCCCTGTCATACTCGTCACACACACATTCTTCCACACAAACATTCCTCACACTCATGCCACACATTCTGTGACAAGCACTACCATATTTATAATATACTGACGTTAAAGTCAAGACAAAAGGTAGCTACGAAACTAACAATGGATCCCACTAATGCCTCCGTTCTCTACCCCTAAAAATGAATAGCGATTGCGAGACGAATATCATTAACACTCCATCCGAACTACCCCCTCCTCAGGTATACACTGCAGTCATCGTACAAAACTCGATGGAAAATGGAAAACGGTTCCCCGCTGGAAGAATCTTCCCACCAGAAAAATTCTCGCGTCTCCAACGCGATGGGTCCAGAGAAAAGGCCCAGTAATTCGTAATAGGGTGCAGCGACTCGATCGCAGGCAGCTCGCGATCGGTCCTGGAGGGCGGTTTTTCCCGCGCCTATTAGCAGTCGCGAAGACGCGTCCTTGTAATTAAATACTCGTGCTCGATACGTTCGGCCCGATACATTACGCGTGTTCTTGGTGCACGCAAAAAGGGTTGCACCCGTGCGCACGCAGCAGCGTGGCTTTACACGCGAAACGCCGGGATACTCGCGTTCGACTTTATTGCACCGGGCATTGCCGCTGAAATATCGTCCGCGTAATGGAACTTCGCTGGTCGACGAGGTGCAACGATATTATTCTCCCTTTTCTCCTCTTTCTCCGGCGCGTTTCGCGCGTTTAATCGGCAGCGCCGGCAGCGGACGCGGACGCAACACTGCGACTATTTCGACGCGTCGCGGCTCGATAAGCACGATGTCTCGCCTTATCTTTATTAAAGCGTATCCCTGTTAAGCGCGGAACGGCCGGGTTCCCCGCGTACACGCGCGTATCGCGAGTCCTTTGGTTATCCCGTTGCACGCGCCGCGCCTCTCGTACGCGGCTGCGTGTCCATTTTTCCGCGGAATTACTTCTGAAAACTTACGCGCAGGTAATAAAACTCGCGCCGGTGTGTTGGTGAACGCGAGGCGAGTACGGGTACTCGCCGGCGAACGCGACCGATCGAGAAACAGCGGGGGAGGGAGAAGGAGAAGAGAGGAGCCGGTTGGCAAGAAATTCCTGCAATTTAATGGGATTCTTTGATTGGTACTTGATGCCAGTCGCCATTGGCCCGATACATACGCCACTCACGTACCCCAAAGGCATTTATAAGAATCGGGCTTTCTGACCGAGACGGGATTTAGGCCTCGTCGATACCGCCCCATTTTTCTCCTACGTCGCTTTCCTGATTTTCGCCAACTCCTATCGGGTGGTCGGATATTTATGGGACGTTGAGGAAATCTCGTTTGGGCGAGTTTGGAGATACCTTTTGACCGTCTTTTATGATAGGAGTAATGTAGAAGATATAGAGCAAGGCTATTCCGATGACATACACAGAGTCAGTTAGGGTTCTGTCAGTCGCGACAGTCGCGCATAAGCATAGATAACATAAATACAATTCAAAGTTTGTATTATAATAAATATTATAAATATAATTTATATAGTACGCTTTATGGTGGTCTGACATGTCCTACCTACGCGTTTTAAAGTAATAATTCAAAGGTTAAATTGGAATTTTAGGGAAAATTTGGGTTATTCGATAGCGAATATCGGGTGACTTCTAAACTCGGATAAACTTGCCAACATTTCGTTCGATAATTAGGAAGAATTCTTACGATAATATGAGACGGGAAAATAATCTATTAGTACATAAATCGAGTACACATACTCGTAGATTTTCGTCCAAATTGAAAAATTAGGATCGAAATCTTCCACCTAGGAGAATTTTCTCACAACACTTCACTCACGCACTGAATAATATATTATCGTTTCGTCCCCAAGAATCGTGCCTCTTTCCTCCCTTTCCTTTACAAGTTTCATTATACTTCATGTTACAAATCAGGCTCGCGTCGGTTTATCGGAAGGTGAAATTCGCCATAACCTCGATACGTAAAATCCATTAAAAATTCGTCCTTATACGATGCTTTCGAGCATTATCGTCGCAGCTGTGTGTAATAATACTAATGGAATCTCGGAAAAAGTTGGCCGCGGGAAGAAACACGAGCGTGTCCCAGCTTTCTTCCCATCCGACATAAGCCGGCCGTCAAACGTTATATGAAAGCGTTTTACAATTGTAATCTCGCGAATTAATCACGGGGCCCTGCACTAATCAGCAGTCTCCTGTATTTCAATAAAGCAGCGGGGAATTTATAGCGAAAGGAGAAACGAGGTGCCAAACGATCGACTTCGGCCGCATTAAGCATCGACCAATAAAACTTCGTTTAACAGCCTGGCCTCGGAGGAGAGTCGGTTTACCGGTCCTTCATTACCTCCATCTTCATCGACAATCGCAACGTTTCCTTCGAAATTTTAATACGCCTTCAGGGGTACTCTTCTAGATCTCGGAGTGACTACCCTGGCGACGAGAGTAACTCTTACCGGACTATGGTTGTTTGGCTATGAGATCGGAGGTCTTAGGTGACTATTTTGACAGGAGAACGAGAGGAGAAAAGAGGAGAAAATAGGGCATACTCTTCTAGATCTCAGTAAAACCGAGTAAAACCTTTATTGGTCTTCTTTGCACTATGATCGGGGGTCCTAGGTGACTCTATCAATTGAAAATCGAGAGAGGAGGATGAGAGAAGATAACAAATGATGCCTAGCGTCGCATTGTGCCTCTGCGACAAGCAAAACAACCCTTTGACCAATACACTCCTGTCTTAACTTAAAAATATTTGCCTAAGCTTCCTTTCTTAAAAGTCGAGAAAGATGACAGAAGGCTATCAGCGATAACGCTAGCCCGAACACTTTCTGCCCGAGTGTCCAGGGACTTTCCTCAGAGCATGAGAGTCACTATAGACTCGGATTGTGGCTCGAGGGAATTTCTCAATAAGTAAAACAACCCTTACCAAACGTCTTTTGACTATGATCAGAAGCCCTAGAAGACATTTTCGATCGGAGAACGAGAGAAAAAATGGAAGAAACACGTGTTCATCCTGGGCCAGCTAGCAGACTCTGCCTACTAAGCCTACCAAGCAGGCCCCTGTCTCAGACACGGGAATACTATCGGCAGGATGAGAACTTGTATTTGTAAGAACCGGAGGAACCTCGAACCTCCTCGATTCCCTCTGCTGATGTGTAACTGCGGTTGCTACACGATCCCGCGATTTTAATCTGAAACGGTAACGATCTTTCCGCCCGTTACCCGCTCATCCGTGTCCGGACATCGTTATAAATTAGAAACGCTATGCGCGAAACGGTTCTCCAGATCCGTGGCAGTCCATTTGTGGAGACGCACCCAACCATGTGTCAAAAGCCTCCATCGGCTAGCTGAGTGCCCGAACTAGCCTTTTTTGAGAATTCACGAACTTAGACATAAGCGACTTAACACTAGAATCTAGATCTTTAATGAGTACCTAACTATAACGTGCACAGATTATAGTAATTTTAAGCGATACGATGAATACGAGTGAATATATTGATTACAGTTCTTTCTTAATACGAGTTGATACCAATTTTATTCTTAAAGCAGGTGTATGTGTTCGGTGATTGCAAAAAGGAAAATTCTGGGACCAGTCATTTCGACTGGCTTGGTAGTTCTAGTGTTAACCACTTGCGCTGGAAAGACGTGTCACGCACGTCGTAATGCTTTTGTCGCAAAATCGCCAACGACGTGGTATACACGTCGTCAGGAAATTGTCATAGAAACACTGGACCGTTTTGGCACACGCGTTTGTGAATTTTTTGATAGCGCAAGTGGTTAACTTAGACTTAAGGCTTTTCTTCCACAGTGCGACTCATCTACGTTCCTAGGACGACGAAGCATTTTCCAAGGAAGCTTGCGAGAAACGAATGACTGCAGAGGCAGTCCTACCCGAATTGCCTTGCGAAAAGGTTTGTCGTAGAAACGAACAAATTTTTTAGGAATAAAAGAGTCATTGCTGACGAATAAACGAAGTTTCCATATCCCACGATATCCCACGATATTCCTTCAGATTGGCACTTGTGTTTGAGACCTCGGAGGGAAAATGGCGGGAAGAACCGTGTCGCGGTGCTCGCGAATATTTTCGGTAGAATGCAACGACGATGACAGATGTGACAGGCATCGATATTCTCCTCTTTACGTACATCTGTATACACGAGTTCCCTGTATGTTATAGGCTAACGTGCTTCGCAATAAACCGATTTTACGACAATCTCCTTCTTATGCCGCGAGACTCTAGCCGGTTAAGTTCGCCTAAGCTCGCGCAATCCGCTCGTCGCGCGCGTTTACCTCGACTTTTCCTCGGAATTCCTGGAATTCCTATGGGATCTCGAGGATTCCGACGCTGGCGCCGCGACTGTCACCGGGATGCCAGAGATTAGCCGAGCTCGTCTTCTGCCTGCGAAAATCGACGGCCTGTGAACAAAGGTGTTATTTAGCATCCATCATGGTGGTTCGTATTTCGCGAATTGCGCGTGCAAATTTAATTTAACCATTGATTTATCTGTCCCATTCGAAACGTGGCTTTGCGTTATCGCGATGTAAACGAACGCAGCTCGAAATGATCGATAAATCGAATCTTAAACCACATTCGTAATTAAACTAACGCGTAACAGGGTGAGTGGATTAAGACTAACTTATTTATCGTTATCTAACAAAAAATATTTCTCGCGAAATTGATCGCGAGTTTATGCACTAGTCTCGTGGACGCGTTAAGATCGGTAGTTCGAGGCACATTAGGGTTAAATAGCGGATGACGAGGTTCGTGAAAATCAGCCTTTCGGGAGCGTTTAGCGGAAGATGAGGTACTCGCGATGTCTTAACTCGTGATCGCCGCTTTCTCCAGGATATTCCGAATATTTTCGGAATTTATGCTCCACGCCGCGTGATAAAGGATCGTTGTGCACGGGGGAAAAAGGGGGAGAGAAGAGGAGTACGTATACCTGGAAAATTCTTCCGAGTCTTTCGAATCTCTCGAACGATAGCAGGACCATAGTCGGACTCTCGAGTTTCACGGTTAATCTAGCATCTACGCGTCGAACTACGGATTCTGGCCCTCGTCCTTTATCCAGGACGATCTTGCCCGGGTCTTTAACGAGCCAGCACCGGCAGTCGTTAATAACCGATCGCCTAAGAGGCGCTTAGAGGTCTCCACGAAGAACCGTTTCCGACCGACAAATGAATTTTTGTTGATTCTGAAAATTTTCCGAGTCCCATAATCGACGGTGTTCACCCGTGGAACACCCTCGAGATTCCGGCCATCGATGGTCACGGAAGTCTGGCGCTAGCCGTGCTTTCGCCTCTTCCTGCCGATTCGCTTTCTCTTCACTTTCTTTTCGCTGTCACCCTGTCCCCTCCTTCGCTGGCTCTGCTCGCTTAATCGTTGGATAAATTCGCGGGTGAAATATTTCCGTGAATCTGAGAGACACGGAATCTGTGTTCGGCTTAGCTGGAGGGAAAGAAAATTTATCGATTAAAATAATTAGGGGGAATAATAGCATAATTGCAGGTTAACTGCAGTTATAATACGAGTAATTATAGAGGATAAATAATTATCCGGAATGAAATATAGAATAACGAGATAAATGACCAGTCGAATAATATTACCAATTATGTACCTAAAAATTTTGTTTAAAAATTTTAGAAAATGGTATACGTCTTCTGAAGCATATAGCGGGTAAATAAACTTAGGTTCACTGCACAAATTGATTAACTCCATAAAACAAAAAGTGGAGAAATGCAATGGAATAATGTATATTGTTTTTTAAAATTCTCTTTATAATTTAAATCGAAATAAATATCGTAGAATGCACAAATACAAATGTAACTTTCATCTAACGGTATATAAAATTTATAAGAAAAAATAGCCAAAAGGTAATCGTTAGTAATGTTACCATTTTTATGTTACTGGAAGAGTTAATCGATTTGGCAAGTGAAGAAAGTAATAAATTTAAATTTTACTAAATTTTACTTAAAACCTGATAAGACGGCACTAAAAAATTCACCGTTATCGTTCATGGCTTGCCAGTGCATTCGAGTTGCATTATTGCCACGACTTACATTAGAGTACGGAGTTAATCAAAGTGGCCTCTGAAATAAATTATTTATTATTCAGTGGGCAAAAAATTTTTGTCGTTTAATGGCGTTAATCTTAATTATCAGGGAAAGTTATTACAAATATAAAAAGTTACGACTATACCAAGCGTTTTGACACTTAAATTTCAGATTTTTCAAAAAGTGGAGTTAATCGATTTGCGCAGTGAACGGCTCATATAACACTTACGTTATTTATTTAACAAAGCCTCTCTCGAGTTGCACCTTCTTTATCCACTTTTGTCGGTCATGTTTGCTTTCGTAATCGTTGACCGAAGCTGAATGGAGGACGGGAACGTGGCAGCAGGTAAAACAGACACCTGTTGATCACGGCCAGGCCGAAAATCGTCTCCCACGAGGC
>NW_016908520.1:956680-1018057 GCF_001483705.2 Eufriesea mexicana | reverse complement strand
CCACGAGGCACGGCGCTCGGTTGCTCGTTAAAAAGCCAGCTTCGCTCGCTCCCAATATATCACGCCGGTGGCAGCTACACGGCTGACACGGACGGACGGCTCCTCCAGAAAACCGGCGATCTTTGGGACTAATGGGATTTTAACTAACGATCGGTAGAGAAGAAGCGAGCTCGGCTGGCGACGAGCGCCGGGCCAAAACGATCGATCGATCCGATCGCTGCGTCCATCGAATTAACGATTCTCCTTTACCTCTCCCTTTCTCCTCGCCTTTCTTTCGATTTCGAGGAAGAGGGCCTCATGCTCTCCGATAAATTGGATTCCTTTGTGTCGCGGATCGATTGCTGGCTCTTCGTCACGATCCAAGTTGGCATAACTGAATTGCGGAGTTTGCCCATCCTATAGATCGTTGCCGAAGAAACGAGTTGCGACGTGGTGATTGCGATCTCGAGGTTCCTCCTGAAAATTAAAATTAAAATTTATTTAAATGTCATTATCACGTAAATGTCTCCACGTTTATCCGTGTCGTTCGGAAAGGTAGTAACCTGATTTTGGAAAGGTAAACGTAAAATACCTAAGCGAGGAATATCACAGTGTACCGATCACGTTAATCATCGTTATTCCAATTAATTCCCTTCTAAAAAGGTATACTCTTTGCCTTCGTATTACCCGAGAAAATCACACGCGTCGATCCGAAAGAACGAAATCGAGCTCGGTGCTCGATTCCGAGAATCGCCGAACCAAAAAGATCATCATCGAGGAATTAATCAAGCTCCCGCCCAGGTTTCCACCAGCCTCCTCTCGTTCGCTCTCTTAAAATCCAGGCGGGATCAAGCACGCGATCAGCATACCGCGCGTATCGCGAAAATCATTATCGAATTGCTCGAGCGATTTCGAGGTTCGTCCAGCGAGGCCTTTCTCGTTAAATCTTCAATTAAAATTCGCTGATCGACTTTCCGGCCCCCTGGCCCCCTTCCTTTGCACGCCCGCGACGGGAACGCAGTGGCATGGTCGGAACCCCGGCAGATAACGAAGACTATCTCCCGGACGACTCGGTGTTCCTAATGATCGAACCTCGGGGCCCGCGGAAGGACCGCGACCACAGATTAGATAGGTCCCTACTCGAGTTTTTACTCCGATCCCAGCGCGATTATTCCATTTAACGAGCGCAATATGCATACTCGCGGCTTGCCTTGGAAGCTCGAGTCGAGCCGACGAAGGAGGTCCGGCATCACGCGAAATCACGCACCGCGGGACCAGTCGAGAGAGACACGCTTCTTCTCTCTCTTCCGTACGCGGTTCCTTATCTCGCCCCTTTCTTTCGCCATTAATTAACCACAGGACGGCTTATCGAAGCTGGCCGAGCGTAGCCGGGAAGCAGCCACACGCTCGCGATCGGCTGAACGCTGGCCGGTGACCGGCGGCGGTGACTGGGTCCGCTACGCAGAAAATTGAACGATCACTGCGCGGTCCCCGCGGTCCCCGCGGTAACCGGACGTCATCGACGTGATTCGATTATTACGGGCCAAACGTTCGGGGCCCGCCCCCTTTAACGACGAAACCAGCCAGAAGAAAGCCGGATCCCCCGTGTAATTACAAATTTTTTTGCCGCACCCGAAATCCCTCGTGTCGTACCTTTGGTCGCGCATTACGCTCAGAGTAGGGGCCCACGGGCCCCGGGAACACGCGCAACCGACCACCCAAATAATAAAACGTTCGGCTCTCGAGCAACAAACAGGCCCTCCTCTTCCATCCTCTTCTCTCCGCTTCTCTCCGCTCCGCGCCGCTCTGGTCCACGTCTTTTTTACGCGACGGGCATTAACAGGGCAGAAGAGGGCCGCTAGTCGATTTTTCTCGGATCGGTTATCGGCTGGACCGGCCACGACGATAAATCTCCGCTTTATCCGCCCGTCTATCTTCCTGCATCTTCCACCAGCCGATGGTTATTGACAACCGTCGCTGAATTAACGGTACGGAACCGTGGATCCTCGCGGGTTTGCGACGTAACGCGAGGCTGAAAGGCGTATTCCTCGAAGGACCAGTGCGTGGTGTGTCGCTATAGCCTTAGACCGGAGCGTTGCGAGGCGGGTACAGCGCGTTTCGCAGGCACGGATACACGAAGATTACGAATGGACGAGAGTTAACGGAGAGACAGGGACGTGTAATTTGCCGAATAACACGTTTAGCCTGGACCATGCGTTATTAATTCGCGAAATCGCGGTGTCCTCGCGTGAGCGACCACGAAGAGGTGTTCGATGGGCACTCGTGGGAAATTATAGGGACATTGTCGATCGCGGAAGGATCTTCCTCTTCCTTCTTTCCTTTCGTTTATTCCAGGGTCCTCCGCCTCGACCAGGACCAGACGTTGTTATTAGTCCGCGCTGTTTAACTTTTCGGCAACGCTCCGCCATGCCGGACTGTTATTCCCCGCTTCGTTTCGTACCTCCTCTCGAAACGGGAATTAATACGCGTTCTTCATCCCCGGGCTAATAAGATAGAAGCAGCGCCTTTTTCTTCGCTCTCTGGGACCTCGATTCGACGAATAATTCGCGGTTCCTGTCTTCCTTTTTCCCTTTTATTTCCCTGTTAGTTTCCTTTTGTTTTCCACGAACGTCGCGACCGTTGGTCCGTGGAACCGATTCCAATGGCATCGTCCAGATCATCGGGCCCATCGTTTGCATGACCGTGGCGAAGCGTTCCGAGCTGTCTGTTCGCCGCGAGAGAGGCAAAAGCCGCGGTATGCGGTTTTTAATTCGCGGCTTGCGTAACGGGTACGCGATTTCAGAGGGAGCAATTAACGCGCCGTGTCAAAAGGACAACTGACGCGTGTTCGTGGCTAACGGAACCCGGAGAACACCGAGTTCCACCGAGCCTCGTGATACGCATGCAAATTCCGCCGGGAATCGATCAACCGGTATCCCATGCCGCGGGATCGTTCGCTCGTTTTATGCGCCACTTCCTTCCCTTTACCTCTCCTCTTTCTTCCCAGCGATGCTGCGAATTAAAAACGGGAATCACGCCGATTTTTCGTGTTCGCCTCTAATCAAGGATGGCGCGGACAAAGCAAACACTCGAATAACTTCAATCGTCGTTTCGAGATCCAGATTATAAATCTCCTCGAGTTTTCCGGGGTAAGTAAAGAAACGCGGCAGTGATCGGTGACGACAGTAAGTTCTTCGCTTGGATCTACGCGTTAGCGTAATTTGCATCGGATCGGAAAATTCTACGTTTATTCTACGTTTATTTTACGAAGGCACGAGTAAATAAATTCCAGGGCGTCGCGAGAAGTTTTCAATGGAAGATTCACGCGTCACCCAGAAATGTAAATCGAGAAATTCATTTGCCGAAGGAGGGCGAATTTCGCGACAAGTGGTATCAGACGCAGAAGCCAGAGGCAAGAAGGCTAGCCTGCGAAGCCACGAGGACGGAAAGACGCGGCGGATTTCCAAGCGGCGGTGGCGGTGGTGGCGGAGGCCCAGCTGGAATCTGGTATCTATAGCCAGCCGACGAATACCTGAAGAAAGATCATTAAAATCCTTGAGCGTATGCGCTCGCGCGGTTTGTATCCCGTCGCGTATCCATTACGCCTTAATTTCGCCAAGGTCTTTCGGTAAACCGCCCCACGGATAATGCCTGCGGGAATAATCGAAATGGAAATGAGCAGGAAACGAGGACCTATCGCGGGGAATAGAAGACAAACCGAATCTCTTCTAATTTGTTTCGAAATTAAAATATCGCGCGTCCATCGAGCACTCCTTGGTACTGGGACTGGAAAAAATTCGGAGAGTCGTTTAGGAATAGTTGGGCGATAGTAATAGTATAGTAAGACAAGGTTCACGCGCGTGACAGATGGATCCTGGACGGGAACACGGCACGATCCGTTCTAGGAAATTCCGAAATCGGTGGAAAAATCGACTATCCGCAAGCACGAAGGACCGACTAGCCGTAGATCCCCTGGAGGAGCTCGAAATTGGACGGAAACGAGGGTCGAAGGGTCCTCGTTATAAACGGATTTCACCCGTTCGGACATGGCGTAGGCCGAGTGGTGGAAAAAAAGAGCGGGAACACCCCGGGTGGACGAATTCGAAAGGATCTCACGACACGAGGGGAGACAACGAAGACAAGGCGGATGAGCACGGCAGCAACGGGCAAGATATCAGGCAGCACAGGTGGAATCTGGTATCTGACGAGAGGCAGCCTGGGACAGCGAAGAACGGGCAGAAGGACGAGAAAGAGAGAAGAAGAAGCGGGGCAAGAAACGGGAGAAGAAGACGAAGCAGAGAAAGAGAGAGAGAGAGAGAAAGGGCACAGATGTAGTAGTGGTGGCTAACACCCTTGCGTGCACGCTCGCGCGTTTTCTCCATCCACCCAGAAGCGCGTGTGCGTTTCGCCTCGAATTTAGCCCCTTCCGAGACCCCCCAGTCCTCTAACCCTTGCGCTGGCTCGCTCTTGCCTCTGTTGCGACTGTAATAATGTGCTCACATATTGGAGTACCTAAGGAGCCTGGGGAGAGGAGAGAGCGAGAAGACGAGTCTCGAATCGTGGGGTGGGGAAGAAGAGACTGACGGGCCCCGACTGGACCAACGCGCGCATCGCGTGTACATACGCGCATATACGTTCGCGTGCGTACGCGTGTACGTATACACGCGGATATACACACACGCGCGTTCGCGTGCGCGTAGCAAGGGGAATACGTGAACTGGCGGGAAGGTGTGCGAGCGCGTTAAGCGTGCCCACATGCCTACCAGCGGTAATAAGAGAAAATAAGTAAAACCCTAAGGTACGATCCGGAGGGGGCATAGGGCGGTCGAAGGTGGAAAGGGGGCAAGAGGGAGAGCCGTGGCACGAAGAAGGAACGACGGGAGGGAAAGAAGGTGGTAGAGGAGGAGGAGGAGAAGGAGGAGAAGGAGGAGGAGGAGGAGGTGAACCTGTTCCCGAGGGAGTTCCTTGACCCTCGGGGGGCACACTCTCCGTTGCGAGCCTTCGAGAGACGCGAGAAGCCAGCGGTGTAGCCACCATGATGCCCGCCGGCTAACTTCTCTCGGGGCCCTCGAGAGCAAAGCCAGTCTCGACGAAGAGAGTCCAGAGATGCGAGCGGAGAGAAGAGACGGAGAGGGATACTCGGGCTGCGGTAGGCAGACGGGAAAAAGATGAAGGATGAGAGGCCACCGGGAGAAAGAGACGGAAGAGCCGATACGGGGGCCCACGGGGTCCGCTGGCGAGAGAAGAAGAGAGACGGGAGGCAGCGCACCACCGGCGCAGCAGTATCCCACTACTACCGGCTGTCCGTCCGTCCGTCCATCCGTCCGTGGACCACGGTGCACCGTACTGGCACGCTACCATCGGGGCATCGCGGCGCGGCTCGTCCGTCGGTCTCGCGGGGCTGCCGAACGGGGCACAGACGGAGAGGGAACCAGAGGCGACTCCGATGTTGCGCCGAGCCGAGTCGAGTCGGGCCGCGTCGCGTCCTCTCTTTCTCTCTCTCTCTCTCTCTCTCTCTCTCTCTCTCTCTCTCTCTCTCTCTCGTTCTTTCTCTCGCGGTATATACAGGTTCTTTCAGGCCGAGCTGACCTCGCCGGTGTAACGAGTGGAAGAGATCAGGGCTGCCGGGAGGATCGCGAAAATTTAATTTCGATCGCCGCGGGGATCGTTAAACGAACGCTCGTTTTTCTTCCACGAACGGGGGAGGTCTGGGGATGGGAATCGGCCGCGCGGCTGATCGCGATTAGGCTAACGCGATCGAGCATATCTGCGAGAGAGGAAAATTAATTTTAACGTCCGCGTCGGTCCGCGTGGATCGTTGGCAGGGTGGACGTACGGGTGCACGAATAGGCGAACGTCGAAGGAACCCTCGGCCGACCGGGTTTCTCTGGAGCAGTTCCGTTTCGCGGAATAACGCGAAAGGAGCCACCGCGAGCTACGAGACGCGACTAGAAAGGAGCTCAGTGGCCGGGTGAGGCCCGGTTGCCGGTGATAATTTATTGCCATTTAACCGACCGTCCCTTCGGCCCGCGCGATAACTCGACACGGGAATTACGTGGAACATCGTATACGGGGGCAGAAATTCAATGACGATCCGCGCCGATGGCATTTCTCGCCGTGGGTGCCCACGGCACCGTGTCCCGCGATCCGCAACCTAACTACGGTGGACACGCGACAGCCGCCTATCCATTATTCATCGTCCAAAATCGTTCTTCCGGAATATACGTAATTTCGTCGGTCAGGCCCTCCTGCCCCTCAGCCACCCCTCGCCCTATCCTGTATCATTATATACTTTCGCGTAGCCGGTACGTTTAACGTCCCCCGAAATGCCTCGACACGGACCACCTCGAGCCAAGCCGAAAATTGCACACGTCCCGGCGACGACGTCCGATCTCGAACGTAACCGCGTCGCGCGACGAGATATACTCGCGGCGTTGCGTCTATCCCGCGATATCCCGGCAGAGCCAGCATCCACCGACCGGGGCACAAGTGTACGATCGTGTAATGCCTTCTAGAAAGGCATCGCTTGGCCGAAGAGAGACGGAACCTCGCGGTCTCTCCGCGCGTACCAACACACGCCACGGTGGTCGCGGCCAATTCCCCTTACACACGATCATACACGAACGTTGCACCGAGACACACCGCGAGGGTAGGCGGGAGGGCGCTAGATCGGCGTCCGTGCGTGCACCACGAGCGCGGCGTATCCACGGCGGTGTAAGTACGCGGGACGAGCAGGCCGCGAGCGAGAGCCGCGCGCCGGACACGGGAGAGAGGCCGCGGACCGAGTGCGACGAGGAGAGAACGACGAGCTTGCGGAGCAAAGCGAGAGAGACGACGACACGGATCCATGGGGCCGGGGCGAAGAGCGGCCCCTGCGGTGGTGGGAGTCAGCGATGCTCCCGCGGGAGGTGGGACGAGTGGGGGAAGGGAGGCTGTTGGGGGTAGGGGCCCGGGTTGCGCGAGCGCGAGCGAGACGGACGGAGACAGGTGGCCCGGGTGCAACGGAGACGCAGGGTAGGGAGAGAGAGCGCGCTAGAGTGCGGCCAAGCGAGGGGGAGGGGGGAGGCCCGCAGGCCGGCCTGCGGCTCCGACTCAGTATCCCCGGAGCGACCGTCTCGTGTACCCCGCGGAGGTGCTGCGTTTCCGTGCTCCAGCGTGCACGACACAGCCATAACACGCATACACCAACGTACACGCGCCGCGAACCCGCCACACGGATACGGTTTTACGTGCACGTACACGCACGCCTGGCCACGCACACGCGACCAGACTCGTGGAAAGGTGCGCGTACGTACACGAGGCACGCGCGCGTGTGCCGTCGTCCACACACCTGTTCCTTCGGAGAGAGACACACGCCGATATCTCCGGCGACGAGAGACAACCGCGACAGTTGGACCAGGCGCGTGTTTATCGCGACCATTCGGCGTTCCAAGAGCACACGCCGCGAGCGAGGGGTGAGATCAACCCCCCTTGGTGGAAGCTGCGACGCGAGGACAGAGCACACGTCGTCTCGCCGTGCGCGTTCACGGGATCCAGCCGATTTCGACCGGCGACTCGTCGATGGATCACCTGTGGAGAAACGACCGCGAAGATCGCGGTGGTTAGTGTCCATCGGACTTTGGATCGTGGTCACTTCCTCCATCCGGATTCCCTTTGGATTTCTCCGTCGATCGAAGTCTCGAAAGTTCCGGTGAGTCGCGAGGACGAAGAGACGTGGAACCGCGGCGAGGTGTCTGCGGAATTCGGACAGAGTGTCGTACAACTTGGCATACTCCTGGCGTTTCGCGTGAATTTCGACGCGTATCCGTGAGCACGTGCTCGGTGAACGAACACGGTTGTTCGGAGAAGGTTGGCGAACAGGTGGGAACGGGACTGAGCGGATCGTCTGGACGATCACGCGTCGTTCTCGTGCGTCCTTTCGAGAATAATTCGCTAAAGAATTAGAGGAACAGTTCGGAGAATACGTGGAAGATCCTACGGTGGAAGTGGGTCGACGGGATCGCGAAGGATCCAGGAAGACGCGGCACACACGGCCTTATCGGAGCGTACGTCACGCGAACAACGACGCGACTCCGCTCGATTAATTACCGTCGATCGTACGAGGTGAAACGTACGAGCAGTCCGAAGGCGCAGCAGGCGCGGAGGTGAAAGGGGAAAAACGAAGAGGATCGTAACGACCTACCGATATCGCGCGATCAAAGGCAACCGTACGAGGGAAAGGTACCTGTCGCGTCGCGAGAGTGCACGTAAACATCTCGAAGCCTCGTCCCGCATCCTGGATCGACTCGTCCTCTCGTTGGAAAGTCGAGTCGATCTCTCGCTTCGAGCGATCCTCTCGTATCCCGGAGTGCGCGCGATATCCGAGACGATCGGCGAGGAAACGGAACGGAACTCTTTTCGTCCACCGGATCCCGATGGTCCGTATCCGTGCGATCCTCGCGAGCTTTCGCATTCCCGAAATTGAGCCGCTAACCTGAACCAGGCGTAAGGAAAACGGAAAGCGGGTAAACAGTGTTAAAGAGTGTTTTCGAAATAAAAAGGAAAAAAGTGTCTGCGCAGAGATTACGTGGTCGTAATACGGAAAGGTTGAAGTTGGTACGAAGTGGAGAACCGTGAGATTCGTCGTATCGACAGCAGTGGCTCGTATTCGGTGTGTGCCCGCGGACCGGAAGTAGCAGTAATAAATATCGAAGAAGTGAAGTGTGCCCGATCGAGGAACGAGGGATCTATAACAGGTCGTATGTACGGTGTGAAGAGTGTTTCCTGAGCCTGATCGGATTCGTGGAATAACGTCGACACGGGATATATCGTGGAGCACACGAGGAACAAGCGATCCATACGATAAATCGTTAGGAGTGGCTGGAGAAGAGCGCAGGTGACCCACGGGGAATGGTGATGCGGTAGTCGAGGGATTCCTCGAGGAAAGACATGAGGGCGGCCGCCGCCTACGTCCTGTTCCTTGCCCACCTCATACAGGTAACGTGTACGCTTTATCTGCCCTATTCGCGACAACGGGTCCTCTTCCGTATTCGGACTCATACGGGCATGTACCCTGTCGCGCTTTAATCGCGTTTAACGCAGCCGACGGACCGCTTCTCGCTTCTCTCGCCAACCTCCTGGCAACTCCAGAACCGCCGATCCCTTCCTGCGGAAGCGGAGATGGACCCGAAACGTCTCGGAGAAAATGGCTGCGGGGATTACCCGCGTGGCGAAACCGGTGGACGAGGTATTTAGGGCAGCCTGGGAACGTGGAATTATTGGCAAACCGCGTGTCCGATAGGGCGTATACCCGTCGCGGTCACGGCCGATGCGATCTGCCGGCGAATTACCGAACATTAAGGAAAACGTGCGACTCGATAGCCGATAATCAAGGCGCGAGAGACGGGGCGATTACTCGCCGATGCCGAACGATAAGGTCGCGCGGCTAGATAAGCGGTGATTACCGGCGACTAGCCGCCAAGCGAGCTGTATCGGTGCCAGATAGGAAAAAAAAGACACGCGATTACATATTAATTACATGCATCAGGGTGAACGAAGCGCAAACTGTCGCAAAGTGGAACGATTAGATAAGTAGCGGCCGGCTCGGCGATGAATCATTGGGACGAGGTTTATTAACTTATCTTAGACGCTAATTCGATGAACGCGTAAAGACAGTCGGTCGACTCGACGTACCATACGTACGCACTCGTCGTTGCCTCTCTGTCACCCTCTCTATTTTCCATTTCCATCCTCCAGTAGTTATTTCCTTCTTTTTCGCGCTTCTCTCTGTGCTTTTCGTATCTCGCGTCGCGGCGTAGAATCTTGTGCAATCTCTCGGGTTCGGAATCTCGCATCCTCTGTTCTGAACTCCTTCTGTGTTTAATTTCGGTCCACTTTTGTTGCACGACAACATTCCATCGCTGCGCCATCTCCTATTTCCTTTGAATTTCTTCTTCTCAGTTTTCTCTTCGTCTTACATTTTCGTCGCGTATCGACAACACGACGAAACACTGGACGGAGATAATCGAATCTAACCACTGCTGCCACTTGGCCATTACGCACACGTTGCCCATTAATAACCAGAAAACGGCGCAGAACTTCCCAAGAGCGCTTTCCAAACTGTCCCATTGTCAGCGCGACCGTCTCTTCCGCTGCGCGATTTCCACGATAAATTACAGGGAGCCGAGATCGGGCAGCCGTAGCAGCCATCTGTAAAACCTGCGAACCTCGAACCGGTCGCACTCGATTTCGTGACGTCGCGACGCCCTGAGAATCCGCCTGTGAGCCGCGTGTCGAGGTTAGGACGGCGCGCCGCATCCTTCTGCTTGTTCTCATCAAGCGGATACATGGTTACGGTGTACCCGCGGCCTTTTTTCCGCCGATGTTGCCTCGTCACCCACACTTATCATCCGCCACGGCATCTTTGTCCCTCTTTCTCCCGGTATTACCGCTCTCGGAGGGCCGCGCGTCGCGCTATTGTCCGCGCCGCGGTGCCCGTCGAAAAATGTGCAACACGCCGCATCGGTGCAATGGGTCGGTCTTATTTGTATCTTCCTGCGCGGTTATTACACGCTCTCGTGCACGCGTTGTGTGTTCGGCAAGTGTGGCCGGGACACACGGCGTGCAGGCGAGGGCGCGCCAGTCCCTTCCTCGAGGGTGGTAGAGATCCCAACGAGTGTTCCATATGTATACTCCATTTTCGTGTTTGGGTAAAATCGATTACGGTATTGGTATAAATTTGCACACTGTATACCTTATTTTGTTTTTCACACGTTGACTGCCATGGTGGTCACCATTTGTCACAGTGACCAAAGCTTGTCTGCTTTTTGAAAAATGTGGATGAATAGACAATATTGCGAAGTGAAAAGTGCGTCGTTTTTTCTTGTTTCTTCATCACAGTGTTTCATAATTCGTTATATCCTAGGAATAATGGTAATTTTATTCCCAGTATACCATATAGAAAATGTACGACAACGTGCTAATCCTCTCAGCGATATTTTGGTCACGGAAAATAGCAATTCGAAGATTTCCTGCCGCACGGTCGACGATATTTTTTGAAATAGCAAATAGAAAAATCGTATATTTCGATATTTATTAAATGGCTACTGAAGTTCACCTCTCGAGTGCAGAGTTAATTTTGAAATGAAATGTGGGATTTTAATTTCGGGGTTTTAAATACACAGCAAATGTGGTATTTTGCGAAATAGAAAGCGTAGAAAGTTTTTGATGCATTGTCTTACGAAATATTCGTTTCTCGTAATAGGTGAAATCCTGTGGGCGTACATAATGCGTTAGGCGTCTGGATAATTGCGAAAATTCGCGTGTGTCGATCATTTTTCTCCTCAGGATTCGATCTGCTTATCGATTGCTAATTAATTACAAAAATTCCCTCTGGGGACTGTTACTCTACTTTACGAACGTGCCTTACGTCGTCTGGAGTGTTTTTATCGCTATTTTACGCAAATTTTTCAAGGTGGAGTTTGGTCTCCACGGATAAAATTTGGACACGATCGTGAATGGTTAATTTTGGAGTCACTCGGTTTCCCATAGACAGAATTTATCGCGTTGGTTCACAGGTGTGTCGAGGATTTCGTTATTCCGAGCTCCCGAGTGTAATGGGGTTTTAATGGTGATTGAATTTCGATATAATCGGTATTGGTATTACCTGCTTACAAAATGTTTCATAATTAAATCTCGATAAGCTTAAACATACACGAATCCCTCATTTGCCAAATCGGCCAGCCCCACGGGGCCGGGATCGGGAATTTATTTAAGCAGTAATTAAGCGTTTCGGTAATAAAGTTTAAAACATTCGGAAGATCGAATTAATCACTTCGAGTGACTCATATATACACCTCGGATCCTCACGGTCGATCAGGATTTTGTAACAACACAAAAACCAACCTGTAATATACGAACCGCTCATTTGCCGCTTCGATTAACTCCGCGAACCCGAAAGTAGAAATTTATTTCGAATATACAAACTTAACCCTCGATCCGGTGCTTCGACTCGAGAATAAAATAAATCACCTTGACTACTCCAATAATAATTAAAACACGAAATTCCAAGTACACCTTTGTCTCGATAAAAGTCGTCGTTAATTCTAGGGAAGTACGCGTAAATCAGACAAAACGACACCATCCTTTGTAGATCGGTGATACTAAATAATTCGCATCAGTCGAGAATACCTATATTTGCATCGTTGCATAAATAAATCCTAGTTACTTGGTTCAAGGACCTAACGAGTCTTACGATCAGTCGTCAACCCCCAAGGGTGTGAAGATCTAAATAAATGGCGGTAAAGATAGCTGGTAGAACGATTAAAACTCGGAATAAGGTTTAACAAAGGGAGACGGCGGAAATGCTGGGATTTGAAGGTCTAGAAATTCGGTGGACGAAAAACAGCGCGAACGGGAGCTGCGAAGAAGCTTGGAAGCGCAATCTCGTTGACGGCTAAACACAGCCTCCGTGGAGTACGGGAGAATCGGTGGTCCTCCGCGATACTCGCAGCAACCCCTTCTCTCTGGGGTAATTGGGGCTCGGGAGCGAAAAGCTGGCGCAACGGGCCACGAGTTATGGCGGGTAGGAGGCCCTTACAAATGACTTTCGAAGAAGTGCCGCGCGGGAAGCTGGGTCCAGGCCGCGTCGTTCCCTCCATGATTTCGGCCTAGCGCAATTAAGCGCCGCTGCTGCTCTCTTTCAATTACAGTCCGTGGCGGAATTACCGTTATAACGCGCGGTGGCTGCCGTCTGAAAAACCTTCGCCGAAAGTATTCCGAGAAACCGATACCTCGGCCCCCGTGGAGAACGCTCTGTCACTTTGCTCTCGTGCACCACGAAGCTTCGCAGTTTAATATCACGTCCGTCCCGAGCCGAGGCGAGCGAAACAAAAGGCGCGAACTGGAGGAACCGTGGCTGGTCGCCATCTTTGCCACTCTTTCGTGCGACCTGGAGGTGGTGTTGCTTGTCAGGTGGAAATTTTCCGTGATGAAAGGATCATGCGATGGGGAAAGTTTGGAGTAGGGGTTTCAGTGCCATTTTTTGGTCTTTCGACGATCGAACAGAGACGTGTTCGAAAATTGAACTGAAAAGTTGAAATTTTCTTCCATAAATTGGATCTAGAAATATTCGCAAATTGAAATCGAAATAGATACAGCTGGATAGAAATAAAGGTGACACTGGGGCTATTTTTAATCTATAGAACGTTTGACTCGAGATGTGTCTCAAATTTCAAATTGCAATTTTTGCAGGGAGAAGTAGAGATCTCAAGAAGGGTGCAATATTTGAATAAATTGGATACTCGTGTTTAGAAATATTCGCCAATTGATATCGAGATATTCGTAGGTGGATGAAAGCAAAGGTGTCACTTGGATTGTTCACGTGGCTGTTACAAGTCGCATCAGTGTCAGTTTCAATTTTTTAACGAGGAGATGGAGAATTTATTTCTGGATAAATTCATGAATGGAAAGTGGTTCGTCTGCGAAGAGGAATACAGGCCTCGAAAAATATCGGTCATTTAACATCGAAATTCGAAACTTGCAACGCCCGCAGGGACAAGTAAGGCTGTAGCAAAATTAAAATAAAAACCGGCTTATTTACGACATTATAAACCGATTTTAATATGGTTTTTAATTATTTAACAATGGTATTCGATATCTACTCGAGGATCGACGAACCGAAATTTAAGCAGCTGCGTGAAAAATTCAATTTAGCGTCGAATTATACGCAAGGCTGCTGTAAGCCTTGTTAACGAGATTTAATATTTCGAGATACAGCCATAAACGCAAATTAGCAAGTGTAAATATAAAATGAGAAGAAAATGATGTCTCGGAAGCTTCATCGTGCATCGAATAACCAACACGCGAACAGCTTTTTCGTATTCCTGAGCGAGAAACTATCGGATAAATTCCAAACAAAAATGGCTTCCACGAGCGTGAAAATTTCCAGGAATATTCGCATGTTCGCACCTCTGGGTAGAGACTAACGATAAGCAGTACTTGCTACGATCCAATCGCATTCTTCGCTCTTCAACGACGACTCGAGGATCGAGCGACGATCCAGCGGCACTCGTAGATCCCTCTCAGGTGTCGATACACCCTGCAAGAGATCGCTAAAAAGGACGCATTTGCACGTGGCGATTTTCCCGCGAAGGAATTCGACGGAACGACTGGATGGAATTCGACGCTCGTCGACGAACGTCGGCCAGCCCATTAAGCTCGAAATTGCACGGGATGCTTGTAGCAATTATCGTAAACCCCCGTTATGGAGGCCGGTACGGGAGATCGATCTGTGTCTGGACGTGGAATCGCGCACGCGAAATCCGACTCACTCGTACACGGCTGGGATTTTTCTCGGTCGACTCGATTATAATTCATCGTCTCCACCGTCGGCGCGTCTTAATTATCCGGCTTGAACGTGCTCGAAGGATGGATCGAGAGCCGGCTCTCTGGGAGAAAAAGCACGCGGCCAGGGAGAGAGAGCCGAGAGGCTGAAGAGGAGATCGGTCACGCAGAGTCCTCGCTAGACGCACCTCTAACTCCTGCTTTCCGAGTTACTCCCGTTTATTCACCCTGAAATGCTCTAGCCTTGCCTTTCTGCCTCTCCAGATTTTAACCCTCTTGCACTTTAACGGAGGTGAAAATGTTGTAACGAAATTATACCAGTTCTAAGAATTTTTTAAAGAATATTTTACACAAATACTGAAAGGGACCATCATTTTATCTAATTAATAGATCAATACCCTTGGCTTGCTATATCTTCCTAACTGACCCCCTGTAATTTTAATTTCCTTGGACCCCGTTCGAATTTTCGCTGTTGGATTAATTCACCGAAATAGAAACTTTCACAGATGTGAAATAAATCACTTATTCTTAGTCAAGGATGACACGTGACTTTTTCGCGCTTGACCTATAAAAAATTGGATTTATCAAGATGGAGTTTTGGAGACAGACGTGGTTTCTGGACCTACGGAAGATCTCGAGTACCTTCTAATTGGTTCCCTCTCGAAATGGTCTGCGAGTCGAGTGGAACGGGACTGCTGGAACGGTACCCGTGGTGAAAAAAGCTGCCCGATGGTCCGAGAATCGTTATATTACCCAGGGAATACGTAATGCGAGCGAGCGACCACGCGTGGGAGCGTGTGCTCGCGCGAACATTGACATTCGCGCGGAAGAATAGAGGAACGGAAGATCGGAAAGAAAGGCGGTCGCGATTAATCAACGCCAGCGGATGAAACTCGTTCGAGCGAACTCGATAACCCTGTCAGGGAAAATTAGCTCGAACAAGCGCGTGCAAATCGCACCTGAGACGGGTTTTTACGGGAAAGTTAACGTCTCAACTACCGCGCGCTCCTCTTCCGAATCGGCGTGGAATTAATCATCGTCGGCGCCTAATACACCGGATTCGAATCGTCCGTGTCGAATACCCATCCTCCGTCACCCGTGCAGGCTCTTCGAGACGAATGGAACCGAGTCGTCAGCCCGGGGCCATAAATTAATAACGGTAATAACGCGTCTTTATCTCTCGGTAATCAGCCAAAAAGAGAGGAAGGAGAAAAAGGGGAAAATGGGGAAGAGCGCGGAAGAAAGGGGGGGAAAAAAGCGAGATAATGGTCGGTAAATCACGAGCGTGTAACGCGGAGGGAGCCGAGAGAAGAGGATAAGAGGAGGAAGAGGATAAGGAGGAACGGGCGCGCGTTAAACCCCGCGGAAACGACGCGCAGAGACGATCAGAGGCGTCCCACGCGAGAGGGTTGAGAAAAAGACGCGCGTATTGCCCGCGGCGTTCGACGACGACCCGTTTAGCGCATTAGCGCGGCAGCTTCCGCTTTTACCCTGGGAACCGATCTCTCTCCGCCGTCGTACTCGTTCCCGTACGAGCGTTCTTCCTCCTCTTCTTGCGCCGCTATCACCGCGGACAATTATCAGCGGGCGTGCCCCGCTCGAGGAGGAAGCTCCGCAGAGGGCTGTGTACGCGAATCGGTGCCCCGATCGAACGAAAAGGGGGAGCGTCGGTGGATCGCGCGAGCGGCGTGGCGTGGCGTGACGGAAATGATAAACGCGTGGAACAGGTGGAAACGCAAGGACGACTCGCGGAAGTACCGTTGAGGAAAGCGTCGCGTCGATGCCCGTCCCGGATAAGCGGAATGCAAATAGGCTGGCTGGTCGAATATGGAGAAAAAAGGCGGCGGCGAGGGATAAATTATTCAGACGATCGATCGGGAGACAGGCGTGATCTGTGACTGAAAGTCGAGCTAGGGTAGAGGAGGATCCGTCTGACCCACGCGAGCGTCAGAGGAGAGGAAGAAGAAGAAGAGGAGGAAGAAGCGGCGTACACGGCGGAGCGCGGAGTCGTCGCGTCGGCTGGAGCGGAGGCGAGTGTGAAAAGGGATAGAGAGCGACGAGAAGAGCGAATACCGGGAAGGAGGTGAAAACAGGGAGAAAGAGAGACGGGTAACCGCTGCCGAGGCAGAGCTGGGCGGGTTAAAGCGAAGCGTTTAGCTGGCGGTCACGCGAACCTCCTATAAAAATCAGCCCCGAGGCTCGACTCGCCGGATGCTCGCCAGATAGACAGATAATACCGTCTCGTGGCGGTGTTACACGCCGCGATCCTGTGTGCTCTGCAGCCCTGCGTTTCTACCCTGGCTGCAGCGTGGCGCACAGGTGCGTGCCTGCGAGTCCTTCCCTCGGCGTCCGACATCTTCGACGCGGTGGCCGCGGGAATAAAGCCAAGAGGCTGACAGTGGCGGCCAAGAAGGGGTTTTACGAGTTCGGGGAACGCGTCTGATCGGAGGGCTGTTCCCGAGCAATTTGCGATAAACGGGGACAATTCTTTGACGGGGGAGCCAAGTTCGTTTGCTGACCCGCAATGGAAGTGGGTCTCCTCGAGTCTCGATTTAGCTTCGTTCTTCCTGTTCTTCCTTCTCGACGAAGTAAGAGGTGTACATGGTTGACGACTGTTCCAGGTGTCAAAATCGATTTTGGAGAAACGTCGTCGGTGGAAAAGAAAGCGCCCGGTGCGCTAGTCGAGTTAGAGACAAAGGCTACTGTCGAGTCTGGCGTGGTTAGACTGGTCGTTAGGCGTCTACCTCTTCTTTCCACCTCGGCCGTCGTTTATCGACTTTGAGAGCAGAAGCACGGTAATTTCACGGGTGTCGGCTGGAACGAGTGACAAAACAGCGAATTACTAACGGTCGGCCTAAGACCGTTTCCACGGTAGCACTTTGGACAAAAGACGTCTACGTTCCTCGTTCTCGTCGCAGACGTTTCGACACTCGTCGTCGTCTCCAAATAGTCTGCTTTACTTCCCCGAATATATCTCGAGAGCGTTTTACCCCGTACCAGAAACCCCGATAATGACAGCGCGACGCTCTAGTCTCCGTCTCTACACTCCATTTAAATCCTGGGACGATTCTCGACGTCACAGGCGCTCCGATTTCCCTTTGTTTTCGCCAAGTGGAGTTCCGAGAGACTTGGCAAAGTGACCAGCTGGGACGATCTCTCCACCAGATATCGATTCCTCGCAGCTCGAAACCAGCCAGCTTCGTCGTCGCTCATTTTCATATCCACTGGCCCCGGCCGCTGTGGACCGTGATTAAGCGCACACCTTAACGCTCGACACCCATCGGTAAACCGTTTTTCCTTTTTAATTTATCGTCACACCGCTGGATTCGCCGGCGTGTACCTTGACAGCCACTGTCACGCGTGCTTACGCAACGTGTAATCGCCGTTGATGGGCCGAAGGATCTATAGTCGCTCGATTAGAGACTCGGCGCGCCGCGTCCTCGCGGAGCAGGTCTCAGCGGCGCTCTGGGCGACGCGGCCGATTGTTTCTCGCGTCGGGACGTGAGTCTTCCTCGAAGCAGCGGACGTAAGCAAAGGGTGCAGGAGAAAATTGCACGCGAAATTTACACCCGAATTCGAAGCGTTGATCGCCATCGCCTCCTCACCCTCCTCGTCCATTCGCTCCGTGATTAATTGTCGTCCTTCGAACCCGATGATCGTCGCCGGGTCCTCGCGCCGGTGGGACGATGATTATCACCGGGAGACATAAATTGTCGCGTTTCGACGTCGACGAAAGACGGCAGCCGGCCGGCAATGAAGAAAACAGGTTGTTATCGAGACCTCCGAGTGGCACGAAGTTCGGGATACCAGGGGTATTAGTTAATAGAGCGAGACTAACGTCTGCATCGTGGCGGACGCCTCTAGTCCAGCGAGTGTCTTGACTCACACCTGTTCTTCTTGTTTCGAGCGTTCGATTCCCGCCAGGTAGAGGGATCAGGTTGAAGAAACTGGACGATCCCGGGCCGGAGAGCCGGGCCTGCTCGTCGATCGTGTTTCATCCACCCTTGACCGGGCCAACAAAAGCTCATCGATAACGGCCTGCCGTTTTTAGTAGCGGCGACAAGTTCCCATGGCTCTTCCCACGGGGAACACGATACACCCACGCAACGATTACTCCTTAAATCGCCTGAGAAAATGCCGATCGACCCGGTAAAAATTTAATCCCCGGCGTCGTCGAGCTCTCGCCGTAGCGTCCAGACCGGTCAGGAAATTGCGTCGGGTTCCCCTGTGTACACACGGGGAATTCCTGCCGGGTAATTTGGTAAATACAAAGAACGATGCTTCTCGAGAGGGTGCCTCGAGAAGCTGTTCCAAACTTTCCTGCGAGTTTTTCACCCATTCCCCGAAAGTTTCCCTCTTCGTCGAGGGCTTCGTCGATGCTTTCGAGCTTTCCTTTTGTAAATATACCGATCCCGAGTTTTAGTTTGCTCGTTAAATATCTAATTTTTCCTGTTCGATATTTGATCTCCCGAAAAACAGCGGATATCACATGGTTGGAAGCGTAGAGGCTTGAACCAATTAGCGAATCGCCAGATCCATCTTATCGCTGAGTAATTTAATTAATTTGTCAATTCGAAAGCCCATGATAGGGACTTGGAAGATAATCGAAATTTCTACGACGGTAAATAGCCCGAGTTTGCAGGGCCGAGACGGAAAAACGCGTTAAACGATCGGCATACTCGATCAACGTCGCAGACAGGACGCCCTCGCGTGCTTCCGCCGTTCTCCGAGCGTTCTCCACCATGGAGACTTTCACTGGAAAACAAGAGACCGGGCAACAAAGCGGCGAGGATATTAAAAGAAACGATCGGATTAATTTATTCCGTCTGTCCGGCGAGCAGGCCGGAGTGGAGAGGCGATTAAAACGGAGAGAGGCATCGTCCTTGCTCGATGATCGGTAGTCGAGGAGCAGAGGAACCGGAGGACTTCCCACGCGAGCTAACAGTTTTTAATTATTTCGGTAATTTGTGGCCGATCGGCCGGCTCTGGCCTGGCCCGGCGGGATCGTGTGGGTAGCGAATAATATTAAGTATAGGCCTCTCCGCGAAAAGAGAGAGATATATGGTCGTTGAAACGCACACGAGCACGCTCGCGTATGCGATACGAGCGACGAGGATTCGAGCGTGTTCCACGGAGCAACGATTCGTCCGTGCTACGGTGTAAAATTAAATGGTGCTCGTCGAGTCTATTTCGGCGGGGCAGGTAGCGGCCACCGGTAATTACTACCTACGACTTAGGAGCTCAAAGATAAAATGAAAGGGCCCGGACGATTTTCGAAACCGAATTCGCGTCAGTTGTTGTTGTTGTTGTTGCGGTTCTCCGCTCGGCGAGCACCCATCGCGCACCCATCGTGCACCCAGCGCGCACCCTCGAGAGCCAGCGCGTTTTGTTCCTTTTCCGGTTCGACGTGGGTCGCGTGAGCGACTGGTCCTGGCTCCGTCTCTCTCCCTGCCTTTGCATCGTTCCGAGGGAAACGAGGATCTCGATGGTCATCGAAGATGGGACGATTGATCCCGTGTATACGCATGGTCGAGGGAGAACTTCGTTAGGTGATCGGCCGGTTGATTAGATTCGAATGCGAGGAACGGCGCGGATACGGTTCTCTCGGCTAACTCTTATTTTCGAGAACGGTGAAAAATTTGGAAAAACGCGCGTGCATATACGTAACGCATATACGCAAGTACCATACCGGGAACCGGCAGGCTCGAGTAAATCGTTCGATTCGCTACGACCGCGTTCGGATTCGATTTCCTAGTTGCTCGATTTCCTGGATCGGATCGAGGTAAATCCGCAGGCTACCCCGTCACTCGCCGATTCGTGCGTTTCCGAGTATATCTGGCTTGGAAGTGGAGCGAATGCAACTGGAGTTAATTAGCATCCACCACGATAATGGTACTTTCATTGATCCATCCCCGTAACAAGCGGCCGGGTAGCTGGTTTTCAATTAAGATATTAAGCACACTCTCGCCGCGCTTTTACATAATTGCGTCCAGTTCTAATTAAGCATTTACATAATTACACGTATTCCGTTCAAACGCTACCCCGCCCCTGACTTATGCGCGCTAATGAGATCGCTGATAACAATTAACCCGCGTAATCGAACGTCCTCGTGCACCATTTACCCTCGATTATCTTCGATGATCGCCGCGTTTTCGAGAGTCATCCTGTTATTAAGCCGCTTGATCGAAGAGCACTCCGCCGGAGAGCAAGAGGAATACGGTTTTATCGATAATCCATTCCCATGAGACGCTTACAACCTGTTCCGTTCTCCGTCTCTTCGTTCTCCACCCCTTTCCACCTCGAGTGTTCGATTATTTCTAGGAAGCACCGAGGTATTTAACATTGTCTCGAGATCACGGATCATCCTTGACTCCCTGCTCTCATCACCACCTTCATTACCGTTACTATTATCCTTCGCGGACGAGACTGGAAACGTGGTCGCGCGAGAGTACGCTTCGAGGTAGCCACGGTTTGCCTGGAGAATTCGATTTAGCTCTGAACCTAATTGCTTCGCGGGTAATTTTACTGTTCGATCTTCGATTTACCCAGACACGGAAATCGAAGGATAACTACACACGCGTCTACGAAGAATGAAATCGAAATGAGCCACTGAGAACCAGCGAGAATGAGATTGTGATCTTGAAGAAAATTTAGATCGGGATTCCCCATAAATCACGACGTCCACAGCTAAACGCAAGAAGCAAGTACAAAGTTAGGTACACGCCCAAGCTGTTGGACGATTCCTCCCCGAAAAACGAGAGTGGAGCTGAAGAAGGCTACGAAGGACACCGAATTCCGCGGATATCCTTCGGGACGAGGATGGAGATTCCATGAGAACCGACGGGCAGGATACGGTAGGCTCGTTTCTCAGTATGCGTTCCGCGGCCGTTTTTTCGGTCGAATGAGTTATTCGTATTAACTGCCGCGATGTTCGACGCGCAGAAGACTAAGAGCCTCGGCGAGGTATGGCTGGCTGCACCTTGGCTATGCGGAAAGGAAAGGCTGTTCTCCTGCGAATCGGCGCATGGACGGCAACAGAGAAACGACTCATCCTCGTCGTGCACGTCGAGGCCCGGCCAACTCGTAACAAGTCACGAGCAGAGGTGTATACGCGTCGACGGCCACGGTAATGCTCCCAGAAGGGCCCTAAAACGCGCGTAAAACCCTCTCCTCTCGTGTACCAGGTGTCCAGAAATCAATCTCGCGACAGACCGCCGCTCCTTTGTTTCTCCGTGCCAGCGACCGATCGCTTTTTTACGGGAATCCTTGGTGGTCCGCCAACATGGCGGCGTTTTCGGCCTGCACGCCGGCCTTTGTCCCTCCGATCTTTCTCACTTCCTTCATAGACTCCCTTGGAGATGCAGAAACCATAATCGAGACGAAATAGTCACATTTATTCGAGTCGTGGATAAAAGTTTCTGAGAGTCTTTCGAATAATCGAATAATCGGAACCAATATCTTTGATGCGATGATAGGTTAGGTTACGTCGTCCTAGGAAAATGGCGACTACCGCGCTTTTCAAACTGCTTTTGCTATTCTTATGTTAAGCAAGGATTCTTTTATGTGATCAACAACCTCAACAACTCTGACGATTGGAACCTTCTTTAATTTTGGAAAAGAAGAAAAGAAAGGAATTTTAAACTGAAAATAACCTACTATTTTCTTTCCTATCTTTGTCATTGAAGATGAACTAAAATACCACATTACAGGTTATTAACGTCTACCTAATGACGCCATTGGAGTGCATGGGGTTAACAGTGGAATTACCGAACTGTATTCGCTGGCTAAATGTAGTATACATTGTAGAACAATGAGAATAGATAGGTACAACTACACTTTCGTGACAGTAAATATTAAAATTACATATTTTCGATATTTAAAAAACTATCATACTTTGGTAGCTTGGTACTTACAGTACTAAACACGACACGGTACACAAAGTACGATGGAATATCTATTCGAGCACAGAGTAAATTTCGCAAGCATCGATTAGCGATATGCCCATGACTTCTTTCGCAAAAATTTCTCAGTTTTATCCTACGAGGAGTCACGCTTCTCACTTTTCTGTCTCTTACACCAGCATCCTAGACTCGTGGAACGAGGGGTGTCCCGTGAATATAGCCGAAGATCGTTGAGAAGTGAGCGGTAATAAGGTATCCCGGGACGTTAGAAGAAAGGGTAACTCGCGGATGGAAGTTCGAAAAAGCGCGGTAATTTCAGTCGTTCCGAAGACAGACGATGCCCGTACAAAGTGGAAGGTTTTAAGTAGCGGCTGGAGGTAGTTGACACTTTAATGACTGATGCAGCGTTGACTCTCTTCGTCTTTTTCTTACGCATTTAACCGGTTGCCGCGTTAATGCCTGTTTATATTACGGTACCATACGATCGCGCGTGTATTCGCACGAATCGTCCGCGAAAAATCGCGGCCCAGCCGCGGAGTTTGCAGCGAGTGCTGTACCGACTTCCTTCGACTTCCGACAATCGATCTGACAGTTACTAAACGTCTCTCTGGGCGGATTAATCTCGCGAATAAACAACGAGGAGCTGCCAAGCACGATCGATCGAGCAGTCTAGACGAGGGTTCCGCGACAGGAATCCCAATTTTGGACCACGCGAAAAGATGCAAGAATTAGGAGACAGCCAAGAATATAAAAATATAATTCCAATACCTATGTCCACTTTCCACAAACCTCTATTTTTATCTACTTATCGAAGTACGATTTAGGGGAACGAAGCATACAGAAAAATACTTCAAAATTTCAGAAGTACGAAGAAAATACCGAGCCAAAGGAAATCATGGAAGAATTAGGAAAGAATCTTAAACATAAAAATATAATTCGAGGACCTAAGCCCACTTTCCACAAATTTCTTTCTTTATCTATTATACAGAAAAATAATTCAAATTTTGATAAGGTACGAAGAAAATATCGATATCCAACAGGGAATCGTGAGCCAAGGAAGCTCGAGGAATCCTGGGGTGGGGCACGGTGGTATTTTTCACGCAATCGCGGAAGCGTTTAATTTGCAGACGCGAGGCGGTGGTGGAGTTGGGTTGCATAGGTGGTAGAAGCGAGGAGCGAAGAATAGGATTACAGAACACGTTGGAAACGATGTTAACGAAAGAACAATCGAGTCCGCGAAGGAGGTTCCCGTCGAAAAATCTGCTTTCGCACAATTGACCTAATAACCGTGAAAGCGAGCAGCTCGGGCAAAGTGATTGTTCCGTGGCCGAGAGGCGCGGTGCACGATGGGAAGTGGACGCTAATACGAGGTGTCCACCTTTATTACACCTCTCGACAGCTCTAGGGGACTTCAATTATCCCTGGGTGGCGACCGGGACCCCGACCATGTGGGAAAACAACGGGTCGTGCCTCCTCTCTACGCTCCATCGTCATCCAGAGACACGAATATCTCTTTCACACCGGCCTATCCTTCTTGGTAACGTGGAATTCCTTCCAGGAGAATAGCTTGGCACTAAACCTACCAAAACTTGAACCACCGTGCCTCGAATCCAAGATTTTCATTCAAGATTTCCCATTCAAAGTTAAGTGAATTGGAAAAGATAAAAATCGAATTAAATTACCAAGAAAATTATCAACGCTAATTTCTACCTAGCCAAGGACGATTCTACTATCAAAGTTTCATTAATTATTTGCATATTTAAGCAACAAATATCGCGTCAACTTTGATATAATTAATTTGGACACACGTTCCACGATATCTTTCTTTTTGGTAGAATAAGGATCTAAAATAGCAGGATGAGGTCAACAGTCCTGGATAACAGCTGATAGCAGATCCTATTTTAGTATGTCTAGAATGTGAACAAGTCTCTCGTCCCATTACTGGATTCTTAGAGTTTTCGCATAATATATGTATTATATTAATTGAGTCTCTATATCTATCTCATAATCTCTATATAACTGTATACTCGAGTTATCTATACTATAATAAACTCCATATAAACTGTTATAAACGCTATATGCAACACTCTCATCTCTCAAGTCCTAATTTCATATTTACATCGATGCTTCGAACGCCTATCGGCGCGAATCACGAGCGGATGCACTGATTGCCAGTCGTTAGGAATGACGAATAGATCTAAGCGAACATTGATACGAGTGACGAGCGAGCGGTTGTTTAGGTCAGATCATGCGACAAAAACGAATGAATCCTCGGAATGTTCGTGAGATTTCTGGAATTCATGTGTGAGCAAATAAAAGAATACTAAATTACGAAACGAAATCATAGAGAAGAAGAGTAAAACAATCGCAGAGAATGGTAACAAAACAATTATGTGAAAATACCAATTGTGAGTTATAATAATATTTTAAATTCACTTTAGCTTTTAATTAACATATTTCAAATCTAATATCTTCCTTCGCCAATCCATATCCCTAGAAACTGATATGCAAATGGTGCATATGCTAGTAAGGGTGGGACCAAAGATGAAGTCCCTTACCCCTAACCATAGAAGCCTAAAATAGAGTTTATATGTATACAACACTCTCGTCACGTTCCACGTTCATCACCAATTTTAGCAATTGACCTTACACGTATTCGTTATCGAGCTAATACCTAATATCTAATAGCTAATAATAACGCTATCGAATATCTAAAACTGGTCCTCGGCGTTCGCGATCTACCTCGCTCTGGTATTCGAATCTCGAATGAAAGTCCGGCAGTTAAAAAATTCGCGGAGGAACGGAAGAAGCAGAGCCTGGTAAGAGAATTCCTACGATTCCTACGGACCGTCGAATCGTCCCAATTAATCCGACATAAGAGAAGCAGATCACGCGTCGGCTCGCATAGTTCACCGGTTCGAGCGGCGTGAGAAAGAGGTCCGGTACGTCGATCGGCTGCTAAAAATTCCAGCCTCGTTTTCCCCGGCGATACCCTTCAGTACGTATGATCGAACAGCACGGCCGATGCCAGTTTTGAAGAAGGCCATGTTCTTCCGTGTCGGCGGTCTGAAAAGCCATCTCCGCAGCACCGGGCAATTTCACGTCGGCACGTGAGCGGACTGTGCAAACTTTGGCCACGGCGAACGCTCTCCCCCGTAACCCTGGCCACGCAGTCGTTCACGGTTTTCAGCTGCTTTCGGAGGCAACGGGTTACCGGCCAGTGCCTCCAGAATAAGTATGCACGGCTAATAAAACGACAGAGGAGAGAGAAACGGTCGTTACACCGTGCGCTGGTCAAACACGGGCCCGCGGAGAGGGCGGAAACACAGCCCTGGACCTCTTCGTCCGTGAGTCGTAAACGCTGCGACGGCCACGACCACGAAGAGATCGGCCGCGGTACACAGGGACCAAACCGGCCGAGCAAACGCACGCTGCTCGTTTTACGGCCACGACACTCTCCGCGTTTGCACGCTCGATTGATATATTCCCCTCGAGGAGAAAGACTCGCCGGCGTTAACGGATATTGCCAGCAGGCTGCGTATTATCGACGTTTAGCGGGCCCGGATCTTTCGGGGGCCCGGTGCTGCTGCCTGGCTCGCGCGACGACTAATCGATCGGGGATGAAACCCTCCTACCAAATTTATTTTTATGGAGCATCTTCTTCTTTTTCTTCTTTTCTCTTTTGGGAGGAATTAACCGTTTCAGTCCCAAGTGGCGCGATCAACTTTGCTGATGCACGTACTTACGTCACATAGCACCACCAAACGCTATTGCGACGATTGGGATTTCGACATTAAATTAAACAATGGCTATCGCACCGTTTGGATTTCTTCGCACTCGATTTAGGCAAACGTTATCGCTCTGTTCAGGGTTTTTCGACCGTGTTCTTCCGGAAGCCTCTAGGACTCAAACGGTTAAACTTCGTTGGTTTCGAAATCGTCGATATTGCGAAAATCGTGGATTATACGAGTCTTTTCGGGGGAGGGGAAGTATGAAACTTCCTTTGTCTGAAGATCAGTGAATTTTGTTGTCGATTTTATGAAAATCGTGGCCTATACGAGCTTTCTTTTGTGGGGAGGAGGAGTGAAACTTTGTTCATCTGGAGATTGACGAATGTTGTCATCAGTTTTGTGAAAATGGGGGGTTATACATGCCCGTTCTTGGTAACTCCATTTTTTGGACTCGTTAAAATTATTGGTGTCAAACTACTTGATCGATGCTTCACTTTTTGCAATAAATTAATTTTACTACGATATATTATACTGTCATGATAACTGTACTAAATTTGATTACTTTAGAATAACTGTTTCGAGAAATTAATCGATTGTGCAAATTTATGGTTCATAATACTTGTGAATTGAGACCGTACGCGATGTATGGAACGAAGGCGATACGTATGAGAAATAAATTTTCCTTTCACTAAACAAAAACAGGATTAATTTTTACGATTTTTGTACATCGTCATCTATAAGAAAAAAAGAAATAAATGGCAGGCCATTCCCGTTAACTCTATTTTTCAAGCTTGTTAAAATTTTTGATATCGGAATACTTAATTGGAACTTAACTTTTTGCAGTCGCAATAAATTTCTACCTTTATTTCGCGGAGTTAATCGATTTTGTAAATGAGCTGTTCGTAACATATTGATCGAGGCTGTACGTGATGATGGAACGAAGAAAATATGTATGAGAAATCAATTTTTGGTTCCTATAATTCTCACTCACGGTATCCTTTCACTAAAAAAAGAGAAACAGAATTAATTTTCACATTTTTTACACATCGTTATCCATGAAAAGAGTAAGTGGCCAATTATTGGAAGATTGCGCTCGACTTTTGTTTCCATCGTAAAAAGGAAACGAGGTGTTCACGTGTATTATTTCGCATGTCTCATCCTGTATATTTGTATTTTAATTCCTCGGAAATTTTTCGGTAAACGCAGTGGAACGGATGATTAATTTTTGCAAGCGAACAGCTGGCGCGGCCAAAGGCCTAAGCAAATCGTCATTTATTACGTTTGTCGGAATCACGGGGTATAATTATTACCGTAAGTATCTAGATCACTCGTTACTCATTTGCCATCGAAAGATTTTAAAGACCACACGTTGATTTCACGAGACTTTATCCCTCTTTCTACCAGTAATCAGCTCTACAAATATCCACTCTCGCATTACGCTCCTGTAAATCATGAAACACGGTCTCCTCGTCGTTAAATACCAGAACTACCAGCCTGGAGCACGTATCTAAACGTAATGCACATAAATGATAATAATTAAACCGACGCGATGAGAAAAATCAAGTATGTATAATTACGTTCCCATCTCGATAAGATGCAATTAATTTTGTCAAAGTCAGCTACATACGCGTTCCGATTACGGTAAAACCGCAAAGTAACGGTTCGCGAATTTTTATGACATAAAAACTGCGTTATCTAACCACCTGTGTGGAAATTTAAAATAACCTTCAAACAAGGTACCAAGAAGAAAAATAAATTACGATTTACCTCCATTTTACTTTTTAATAATAAAAAAATAGCGATCCATTTTAATTTTAAATACGAAGAGTTAACCTATCAACGACTTTGGCGCGAAAATTTGAAAAAGTTCGACCATAACCTAAAACTCTATAAATCATATGGGAAAAGAGAAAACTCTACATCAAATCGATGTCGTGTATACGTATTATACTTCAACGACACGAATATATCTCTTCGAGACAAATAATACCTAAAAATTCGCAGATCATTTTACGCTTTACCACGAAGACAAAGAGTTTCGAGTAGCGAACTTGGGAATATTTCTCCGCAGAATATACTCGATTAAACCACGAGACCACCCCACAGCCCCAGACCCCGCTGTTCGTCTTAGTACGTTGGAAGCGATCGTAGAAATTGCATCCAAAGATTCGTCATTGAACGAACCGGCTATTCGCGGTAACGATAATGCGAGGACGCGTTCCGTTTTAACGAAGATTCCCGCACAGAGGTAGCAAACTGCATTGTCCCTGGGTCTGCTTGATGGCTACTCGGTTCCCCGCGAGCAGCCGGACATTATCCGTGATTTACTCTTCAATTTCCGCGGGATTCCGCCACGCTCGCGGCTACCCTCCTGGACGCGGGTCGCGCGCGAGGAAACCGCAGAGGCTCGGTTGCAGCTGGAGCGAAAATGTCACTCGAGGACGTTATATAACGTAGTAGGAAGCGCGTGGTGGAAAGCAAAGGCCAGCAGACGATCCTCTGCGCTTTCTACCTTCGATCTTACTCTCTTACGGTAATTACACAGGCCCGCGGGGCCCGTTCGTGTATGCTCGATGCGCTCGCCGAGTGTGTGCGTGTTACCTGCACGGAGTGCGAGCTGCACTTCGTGTTCGCTGACGCGTGTGTGCGCGTGTGATATAGGTGTACGCCGAATGCACGTGCTGGATGGAAGAGTGCATTCGAAACCGATCGGTGTAGGTGAGGCGTACGTGGAGAGCGTTTCGTAACGGCAAGGAAAGGAAGACTCTCTGCGCCGTCGAAACGGGACGATTTCGTGCCGCTTTTATCGTTAATCGTACCTACGTGGGCAAAAGCGAGAGGCGATGTAAATTTCGCGGCAGTTGCGGCATCGCCGATTGCGCGATTGCGCCGCGCAGTTTTGACCGTGAATGGGAAAGTAGATAGGCCTCGGCGCCTGCTTCGCTTCGCTCTCGATCCACACGCTGGCTTCTAGATCGCGAAATTGTTCTGCGGGATTGAATCTTCCACGGGGCAGGCCTCGATGTTTCTTTCACTCGGATTTCGAGCAACAGGGTGCGGTTTAGATCGCGGAATCGGCTCGAGGTGGCGAATCTTCGACGCTGCTGGCTTCTGGGTTCCATGAGCTTGGATTTCGAGGCAGGAATCGGGTTTCAGATCGGGAAACCATTTTGCAAAGTCTAATGTTTCGCAGAGAATATTTTAGATGTTGATTGAACTGCATTTCGGTGCTCAGACTAGGTTTCGGATCGTGGAATCGTCTTCTGAAATTGGATTTTCGATAGTAGGAGTTTCGTCAGGAGGTTCACTTGGATGTTAAGTCACCAGACTGTTTTGAAACTTCGAATCTTCGATGGTAGAGGCTCTGGTTCTTGTTTAACTTGAATTACGATCCTCAAACTGCGTTTTTAACCATTTAAGTCACCAGACTGTTTTGAAACTTCGAATCTTCGATGGTAGAGGCTCTGGTTCTTGTTTAATTTGAATTACGATCCTCAAACTGCGTTTTTGAGAGCATTTGAGAAACTCGAATCTTTGATGGTAGAGGCTTTGGCGATTGTTCAACTTGGATTATTGAATGGTCCAACTGAATTTTAAATCACGAGACCATTTTAAAAGATCGAATCTTCAATGGCTGAGGCTTTGGTGTTCGTTTAGCTTGAATTTTGTTGCTCAGACGTGGTTTTAGATCGTAAAATCATTTTAAAGAATCAAACCTTTGATAGTAGAAGCTTTGGCAATGGTTTCACTTGGATTTCGATGTACAGAACGGATTTTAAATCATAAGACAATTTTACAAAATTGAATCTTCGATGGCAGAAGCTATGGTGTTCGTTTATCTTGAATTTTGTTGCTCAGGCATGATTTTAGATCTTAAAATCATTTTAAAGAATCAAACTTTTGACAGTAGAGGCTTTGGCAATGGTTTCACTTGGATTTCGATGTACAGACTGGATTTTAAGTCATGAGACTATGTAAAAAAAATCGTATCTCTTAAGCTAGAGGCTTTGGCTTCCATTTAACTTGGATTACGATCCACAAACTGGATCCTAGATCATGAAATCGTCTTATAAAATCCAATCTTTGACAGTGAAGGTTTTGATGTTTGTTTAGCTTGGATCTCGATGCTCAAACTGAGTTTCATATCATGAAACCATTCTGTAAAATTGAATTTTCGACGATACAGACTTTGATATTTCTTTGATTTGAATTTCAATGCACGTACCAAGTCTCGGATCACGAAACCATTCCATAAAATCGAATCTTTCACAGCGAGAACTTCAACTTCTGTGTGACTCGAATTCCAATGCCCAGACTAGATTGTAGATCGAGAAATCGCGTTTTAAAATCGAATCTTCGCCGGTGGGAATGATCGATAGTCGAAAGGGAAGGTATGGGTAGCATCGAGAAATTGCCAGAGCAGAGATACAGTTTCGAAACCGTTCGACTTTTTCCACCGAATCGCCACGAAGTTGCCAGCGCTCGTAATAGACACTCGAGGGGCCTTTCGCCTCCTGGGGCCGCTGAGACTTCCGTTTTCGCGAGACCCGCGCTGGAAAATCCCGCTGTTTTATTATGCCCATTAGAAAGAGGCCCGAACGGAATCGTGCTGCGTTTAATGCGGACCGTTTTCTCCGCGTAACGAGCCCGATAAATTCGCCTCGATATCGAACGGAAAAACAGCGACAGCGACGGGCTAAGGTAAACGCACCGGCGGAGTCTAATACGCCGTTCCAGCACCCAAATGTCAGACGTGAAAGCGATAGGTGCAGGGAGATCAAAACGTAAAGTGTCACGGATCAACTCTGATCTACGTCCATCTATTGTCTACGCTAGATCTCGAGTTCGATGACAGAATATTCAAACTTCTATTACCCATTTGTCACGATCCAAACTCTCAGCAACCGTGATATCAATCCTATGCGCTACGATTTAATTCCAACAAATTTTTGCCATTAGACAGCTCTCCTATTCGCGATAGAATCACGAAATCACAAAAATTTTAGAATTTCTCCAAATTTTGGGCACTATAGAATCTTAATCTAGTGACAAGTGTAACTCGTGACACGACTGAGAGATTTAAAGTGAAGAACTCGCAATGACTCGTCATTTTAATGAGAGGAATTAGTACCTACTCCGCTAAATAGAATAAACATAAAATTCCTCGATGATCGATGGAGTTTTACTCGCAATCAGAATTACCATTGGAATTCCAATGGAATAGAATTAGAGTTGCTTTGGAAGAAGGTATTGTAAGCGCGCTTTTGTTCACAGGCCACGTACGCGAGCGGATTCTTCGAGGTGCAGATCCTCTCGCTGACGAACAACAGGGGCACCCTGGTGGACGGTAGGTGTTGCGGCGGGGGAGGCGATGGCGGAGGAAAGGGTGGATTACCACCGTGCACGACACCGTGCTCGACGGCCTTCTGGCTCTGCCTGAAGGAATATCAGTCGAACGTCACCGCCATCGGCTCATGCAGCTTCGGCAACGTATCTAGTCACGCCCTCGGCCAGAACACCTTCACCCTCAGCGAACCGGTCACCCTGCAACTGCACTTCACATTCCGATGGACGGTGAGTAAATTTATTTTATTGTATACACTTCCTTCAAAAATCCCGTGTCCTTAAATACTCGATACTTCCTAGCACCACAATTTATCACGAACTATCAAAATTCGATATTAAAATTTTAAATGTCGAAGAGGAACGATCTCGTTTAAATACTAGAGTAGTCTAGGGAATTTCTAGAAAATACCGTTAAACATGGAAAAGATGGATTTCTTTAAAAATAATTTCCGAATGAATCACGCATACTTCCTCGAACATCGACGCGATTCCGACGAGAAAATATTTATCCTCCATTACGTTTTGAACAAACACGCTCGTTCCAGCCTCGAATTATCATAAACGGCATAACGATATTTTCTCAAGCAGAAGAATAGCCGCGTTCTCTCTAAAACGTGAAACGCTCAAACAAAATTAACCCGTTGAAACCAAAAACACCGCGTCTCGACCATCGACTAATTAAACCCACGCAATTATCCACTACCCGCCAACAGAACCTCATTTCTCCGCTTACTATTCCCAACTTCAAATAATCCACTCCCATACTTTCCCTCCGAGCTTCAGACGCGAAAATCCTTCTGTGAGTTCGTTAACACCGAGCCTACCATAGCCAGTTAAATAATTGCGAGAGGAATAAATGCAGAAGATTAAAAATTTAATTCGAGATTAAAAAATCATCATTAACCCTGTAATATGATTATCGTCATTTGGACGGGGACCAAGGGATTGTCAGTTTGAGTGGAAAACAATTCCAAGCAGGGTTGCCCTAAACGCAGCTGCCTATTTCGAACTTTCCCGCTCATAAACGATCACCGGAGACGATAATAATTCGCAAACGCGACGAAAGTCGAGTTCCATCGTGTTTCCTTGCCAAGAAGCACGCAGGAGGCTTCCAAAGCTATCAGCAGGTAGCCAGATCGACGATTCCACGGAACCCCGGGCCACGATGTTCCACACTCTGATCTCCGGCGGGTTTTCCGTGCTTAACGCGTACCCTCGAAAAAATACCGGGTCGGCGTGCACGTGTATTTGCTTTCCGTGTATATTTTTTTATTGCGCGCCCATGGCCCATAATTGAATTAGCTCGGGCAGCGCTAAATGCCCGAGGAAGCCTGTACACGCGCGTCCCGGCGAAGCTAGCCGCTGAGAGGAGAAAACGAAGGGAAAAGAAGGGAGGTTAGAGAAAAAAGGAACAGAGGGGAGAGAAAAGATCGTTCACGGAAAGGAAGCAATTTAGGGGTCTCTGTTTATGCCCCCTCTGGACCCTCGAGAGGGCACGGAACGAGGAAAGAGCGAACACGCCGGACCCACCCTTTGTCGCCGTGGAAGAAAACGGACCCCGCATGGGTCCTCTTAGAGCCTCACGAGCGAGTTATGAAATATACAAACACGCTAGTGCTCTTCAAATAATCCACGAGTGTGTGTGTGTGCGTCGGGACACGTAGCTCGCGCGTTTAATGCACGCAGACATATACGCGACCGCGAAAGGAGAGCTCGGTGGCTCGATTTGGTCCGTTAGGTCCCAGTGGAGGGCCCTTGACGTATACCCTGGCCGATGTGTATGTATGTATACCTCTTGCGCGCGGAAACACGTCGTCATGCCCGCTCTCGAGGATCCTCCGAGGATCTCTTCGGTCCCGCTCGAAATCGGCCGTTCGTCTCGACGTAATTACGCTCGACAGCGGCCTCACCGGGCCTGGTGACATGTCACGTGGGTGGGATGTTGGCAATCGTTTACTGGCAGCTTGCGCTGCTGCCACTGTTGCTGCTCGTTCTCCGCGACTTACGGCTTTTTAATTACGGCAAGATATATCGTCTCGAGTCGAGTGGCTCTCGAGGGCCCTGGTAATAATTGGAAAGCGACTTCTATAGTAGAGGTTCTAGTCCGTGTTGCTATGAAAGGAGCGAGCACGAGGTGAACCACAAGTTCGTGAACCGAACACCACGTTTTTCCAATTTCTGGCTGCCTTTCCCGGCATCTGTACGATGTATCCACGCACACGGACCGAGTGCTGACTGACGCAGACCACCCCCCTAACGCGAGAACTGACCAACAGCTGAGAACGACTCTGTGTACGAAACTACACCTGCGTACAATTGCTCGTTATAGGCGTGTTATTCTAGTGTCGAACGTATTCCAAATTAGACCGAAAAAATCCCGAAATATAGAACAGTATAACCCCTAGGATACAGAGAAACCGTGAAAATCTGATCTATCGTTTAGGTAGCGATCATTGGCGATCGTTAGGCCATAGTTCGTGAAATTCCTGACTCGAAGATCTTTATACGGTTCCACATGGACTGGCCAGGTCGTTGCAGAGAAGACGAACAGCTGGAATAAGATTGCCTAGTTAGAGGTCAGCCGAAAGGGAAGAAAAGGAGAGGTAGAGGAACACGGGCAGGCGTTGCCAAGCGACTGGAACCGAACTGGAATTCTACGTAACGACTGGCCGATAGAGGAGCAACAGACCGGAAATCCTTTGGATTCGATAGCTCTCGCGCGCCCCGCATCGACAAAGGAATCGGGCTAGAAATTTGCGATCGAAGTCGCGATACAATGCCGGCGTGGAAGTCTTTTTCCAACGGAACGACCGAGGCCCCTGTATTGTTGCGAAATTGCCGGCTCTCCGGGCCCCGCAGAGATTCACTCGGTTGCCTTCCGACGATTTCGAGAATGAGACCAAGAGGCCGCCGTTTAATAGAGCCAGGGGCGGCGCCTCTAAATCAGATTTCGCGCGATCTCGGCTTGAAAGAGGAACGCGGATGGACTCGTTTCTTTCCGCTTTCGATCCCTCGCTGCAAGTATTAACTTGCAATTCCTGCCTAACGAGAATCATCGTAATGGAGAACGAGTTTTTGCGAAATTAATAGATCATCGTTGCCGATATCGAGGAGCGTTGGTTCTGAAGAAATTTGGGTTCTTCGATTTTCCTAAATTCTTTACAGAACGTTTTCATAGAACGGGGATCGGTAAGCTTTTATTTAGCGAGTAACTCGTGATAAGGGATCTCTAATCTGAATTTTACAGGAAGCAGAGATTTATACCGGGATTGTTTTGTTATCCTATTCTAAAGTAAAATTTACCTTTCCTTGGTCTCTATTTAAAGAAAAAAGCCTGGAAACTTTCACGATTTTTCGTCGCAAAGGTACTACCCATGTTTCATAGAATCACAGTCAAGACAGACCTCGCAATCCAACGTCTCTAGCGAGTTACTCGTGATAAAGGATCCTTAATCTGAATTTTACAGGAAGCAGAGACTTAATACCGGGATTGTTTTGATGTCCTATTCTAATGTAACTCGTATCAGAGTAAAATTTACCTTTTCTTGGTCTCTATTTAAAGAAAAAAGCCTGGAAACTTTCACGATTTTTCGTCGCAAAGGTACTACCCATGTTTCATAGAATCACAGTGAACACATACCTCGGAATCCAACGTCTCCGCGTTGAAATATCTCCATCCAACGGAACTATCACGCGAAAGTATAATAGCACATCGATTGATTCTTCCATCTGCAAGATTCCGACCTCGAATACCGAGCTCTCGCCAATTTCCACGCAGAAGGCTAGGTGCATCATCGAGGGACCACCCGGTGGATAAAAATTCCTCTCGCATCAGGATTGGGACAAGCGACTGCGAGCCCGGGTATCTGAAACGGAGCCTAGACCCTCGGATAATCTTCCTCTGGAGCGACGCGTGTGCTCCGCGGTTCAGGCTACGCTCGGGACTATAGTCTTGCAGCTAATAAGCACGCCACTCGATACCGGTTCGAGCAACGAAAGAAACAAACAAGCATACGTATATCTGGCACGGCGAGTAATCGTCCTTCGACTTTCTCCGTTTGCGATTTCAATAGCGACGTAAAGAGGCATACGTAAGAAGGGGGTACACAGCCGCCTTTTCAGCGGTAGCATAATGGCACAGGAAACGATCAGCGAGATGAGAGTTAGCCGAGCTTTTGCACAATCCTGGCCGGCGTCTATGTGTGTCTTCCGAGCAGACGCCGCGTTTCGAGTCTCTCCTTTCTCCAGCCACGTGTCCCTCTCCATCTTAGCCCAACCTGCATCTTCCTCGTCCCGTGTTCCTTCCTCGGCTCATCCTTGTCTGCGATCCGCATGCCCCGTCGTTTTCCCGCTCTTTTCACCGATCCGAACCGTCGCTCTTTCCCACACCGATCGCTCTGCACCCCGATCTTCCAGCGCTTCCTCTCGCCATCGTGCCCGCGGTGACACGTACGCGTGGAAGACGGCGTCGCGACGAAACGCGAATAGGTGGACCGATCTATTCTTGGCACAATATCCGCGGCTCCTCACAGCCTCCGATGTGGGCGCCTCTATCAATGATGTGACGTCACGGTTGCTGGGCCCACGTGGACCTCACCGGGCATTGTGTCGACTGAATTAGCGAGTCGCCGGCTGGCTCGACGTGTTGGCTTGCTCGAGGGTGGCGAGATTGAAAACTGCTGGATGATTCAATTGGAGGCTGTTGGCGAGGGAATATAGGCAACCGGTGTAACGTGCAGTAATATGGAGATAAATGTGTGGGGTCCGGTGAACCACGTAATTGACTTGTTTTCCGAAAATGGCTCGAGGTGCCGAGTAATCCGAGCTTGCCAGCATTTAATTCCATTCTCTTCGCGAGATTACACGGGGGTTCGTGTTGAGATTCTTTTACGATAATATATTTTTTGATAAGGAGATTAGGAGACACCGGGTACTCGCGTATATATGGTAAGATCGCGATATAAAATAATGGAATAAAGATAAAAGGTGTGAAACGTGCCAACTTCTCTGCTGACTGAATGGAACTGTGAAAGCGAAGAGGAAAGACTCGAATGCATCATGTCCTGCAATTCTCGCAATCTAGGAACCTCAGACAAGTGGAAATTTGTTTAATTCCTTAAAGACGAAATTACTTTATAAAATTCGCTACGTCTGATAACGCAGCATGATCAAAATTAGGGAAAACGTGATGATCTGGAGCGGATTCTTGATAACGCGAGGTACAGAAACTCGTAAAAATTCCGTCAGTGGTTCTCAACGTATGGTGAATGATCTAAACCAAATTATGTCGAATTTTAAAATTATCTACAACTATGAATACCATAAATATTGCCTATGTACAAAGTGGTAAGTGACTTGGTCGCCTATTGACTAAGTAGTATGCACAGGGGAAAGGTTGAGAACCGTTGATGTAAGTCGGGAAAAAATTGATGCTTCATTTCGATCGCAATTTAATGAACCAGTCACGTGTCGCTATAGAGTTATTTCAAAACAGATCCGGATAAATGTTTGGTTCTTAACGTTGCAATTGATGATTTGATTCGCTGGTGAATAAACATAAGCGACGAGGTATAGCTTGGAATAACACGGAGATGAACGTGTAGAATTCGACGAGCGATATTCTTGGCTTGTTGTTAGAAACTACTGGAAGCGTTCACATCGCTAATTGATTGAATCATAAATCATAGTTAGCGAATAAATCGGAATAACGAAACACCGTGGTACATGGGAGTTCGATTTGCTATACCGCATTTATTAGCAACCAATAGAATCCCGTTCCACCGATGGAAATTGAAGCATGTCCATTGAAAATAGCAGCTCTCATTCGAAACATGCGTGCTTATTAAAAATCACTCGATAAATTGCCAATTACCATTTACCATCGGTACCAAAAATTCTCATTCACCCCCTCCCTTATTTCTCCAAAATTCCAGTGTTTTCAGACGCACTGTTAATAGCCTATACTCACAAACCAATTGGAAATTACCACTTGACGTTGAAATAAAAAATTCCACCATTTCTAAACTTTCTGCCAGTAATATGTACACATTAAAGTCATTACGACCGAAAATCCCCATTCGCTTCTTCCTAAGCTAGCTTTTGCTGCTAAATCTACCGATCTGTGTGTTATATAAATATATAATAACACGCATTAATGAACATTAATTAAAATATTATCGATACAAAATATAGAGAAGCGTACAAGAGCTACATAGTCTCAAGAACTACATAGCCAACGAAACTAAATCCAGTCATTCTGACTGTACCTTTACCAATTCTTAACAACCCCGATACCATGCCCAAAGTTCTCGTCTAGGTATGCATAGCTCGATGGTGCAATCCCGATAAATTCAAGAAACGAAATTACCGATTCGTTTTCGTAGCTTACTGAACGTCTGTCCTTCAGACGTCGGATGATCGATGCGACGTTTAAGCGGCCGTGTCACGCGTCAAACGGCATCATTCAATTTAGCCGGGTCGCTATTGAGTTCCAAACCGCTTGGTCTCGTAAGTAGATTAGTCCAGCTGCTTTAATCACCTCCGGGAGGGGACTTTCTCACGCCTTAATAAAGTTCGTCGTTACGGTTCGCCATGGCTCGGAGCCTAATGGTCGAGAGCGTTGATCGACGTAACTGGAGTAGCCGGGTCCAAACGGTACCCCGTCTCGCGACCAGCCCTAGGCCACGAGCACGGATAAACCGGAGGCGTTAGGTTTCCCAGGTAATGTCGCTGGTACAATTAGCACCGCTGTATTAAACGATCGACCGTCTCGAGATCGTGCAGGGGAGAGAGGTGAAAACGTTTCGGTGGTATCCATCGTGGAACCCAGGTGAACCCGTCCTTTACCCTCCTTTCTCCGTAGCGGGCGATGATAAATTTCGATAATTATAGCCCCGATAATAGTCCGTGTAATGATAAACGATAGTCGTCTAAACGGTGTTCGCCTCACGGAGAACGGATAAAAACCGCGGGGAACGAAAATGAAGGAGTCAGCGATGGAGGCACGCCTCGAATCCCCGCAGGGAATCGTCGTGAGTCAGGGACCAACAGGTGTATTCTTCGCGTCCTCCAACGATTCCTCGATGGTCCCTGCATACTTTCGGGCCCCGACCCGTTTCCTGGCCCGATCTCTCCTTCGTCTCTGTCGATATCGCATTCCATTCGGCTGGCTCGTTTCGTCAAGCGACGTGGCCTCGTTTCTGGAATTACCTGTGAACTGGTCGTTGGCTATGACTCCGGACAGCCGGTAATTCGCGGATATTCAGCCCTTTCAGTCGCTCCACCGATAAGGGCTCGGTGCTGGATCGTGAGAAAGAGGATCGTTCAGTGGCTTCAGAAAAATAGGTAAAGATGGGCACGCTGCTTTGGAAAATTTGCTACTCTCAAAAACCATCGGAGTCGTGTGGTAATTAGTCGATAATTAGCGACGCGCGAACGCGAGGCTGTGGGAATTTGCGAATCCTTTCCGTCTTTTTGCGTAGACCACCGTGAGAAAGTGAAAAAGACGAAAAATAAGTCGAGCCACACACTGGAAGCCTGCAAAGTTCAAACGCGTTGGTTCGCGACTGCCAAAAGGACTCGGACACGTCCACGGTCCAGTGGACCATACACGATAGGCCATCAGCAGCCACGTCGATGCTGGTTTGGTAAATTAAAACGAAGCCACCGACGGCGTGGTGCACGGTGGATGTGTACCGATAGAGATATTCGTGGCGCGTCATTTATATTTTCGTTGGAGGGGTCTTGGGCCGATTCTAAGCGCGTATAAATCACGCAGCGGCGCAGATACGGAAGCAGGATCGATTTGTCAAGAGGTGTACGCGAACCGGTCGTTAATCGACCGAACGGCTCCAAAATCGTTCCGCCGGCTCTCGGTCGCCCGCGGGGATCGCAATCAGGCTGCCTGTTGGTCGTCGACCAACGAGAGAGATTTACGTCCAGCCCATATGAAAAACTCTCATCCGGACTTTTTTTCGGTATTCCTCGGCGATCCGCGCCTCGCGGATGTCTCGCTAATGAACGCAGCCATAGTTCCAGCGCTATAAACGGCTCGTAATTAGCGTAGAAATTTTGATCGAGCGCACGTCCACGCGGTTTTAACCCTTTTTACCCGCCTAGGATTTAACGACGCCCCATTTATCGGCCACGTCGATTAGACGTCCAACGGAGTAACGCGACCGTCCATTTGTCCACGCTTCTCAGGATCCTCTTCCTTCCTTTCAACCTGTACCCGTCTGCTACACGCGAGTATAGTCCGCGTGAGAGACATAGCGCACTCGTGAGATCGGTCGGGTCTAAGCTACGCGTGTTTCGACTTCCGAGATAGCGAAACGAGGCGTTTGAGTAAAGATGACAGCTTGAAATCGGCTCTTCTATTACCGGGTACACGCGTCGCTAATGATAGTTTACGAAGGGTTCGGATTTTCCCAACGTTCGAGAGTTTACGGAATCACTTTTGCATCCAACTTAGCCCCTAACTCTCATCCTTTATAATATCTTTCGAGTTTCAAAGTATCCACTAAAACGACATCGCGTTTCCTTCCTAACCTAACCTTATCTCACCCACTATACGTATTTCCCGCGAAAGAAGAACAAAATTATTTCCCGCTTAGTAAAAGTATATAACGAGTGGCAAAAGAAAGTTAATCAGCTGCGAGATACACAAATGATAACACAGGTGAAAATATAATCTCCGTCGGATTGTCAATATGCCGTCGACTTGGTTTCCGCGTGCTCGAGTTGGATCTTGCTGATGCCGATATCCGTCTCGTTAATTCCACGCGGGCTGTCCATAATTTGCCAAGCAGCCAGCTTGGTATACCCACACGGGGATTATTAATTATTCGCGGCGAGATGCAGCGATCCGCGAGAAGAGGTAGGAGTGATCGATTAAGCGGGGCCAACGAAACTCTGCCCTCGTTGACGCGGCAGGGGAGCCCGGGGTGAGCACGTTTACGGCGCAGATTTACGCACGTCGGCCAACTTATTGGTCAGGTGTACGCCGGGGCCGGTGGACGGACACGCAGCCAGCGAAACACACAGGTGTACCGTATCGCGCGTATGCAAATGAAGAGGAGTGGGGAGGAAGAAACTGTCGCCCCGGTTTGGGCAATGCCTCGCGAGCTTGTCCCTCTCTCCCGTACACCTCCATCTTCTCCTCGTCCAGCCTTTAGACTGCCTTTGGGCCGCCTTTAGGTCGTGTGTGAACCCGCTGCGCGGACCGCATACCAATCTCCGAGGATGGTACCTTTCCTTTTCTCTCTTCCACGCCGGTACAATCGTTCCTCCTCGTCCGCTTCGTCTTCTTCCTCTTCGTCTTCTTCTTCCCTCGCTAGTTAGCCCGTGTACGAGTCGGCTGCCGTTGCCGGCGTGTCTCCCGGACCACGTTTTCCGTTGCCTGCACAGGCCTCGATTCTTCGCCGCGACCTCGCGTGCACGTACACCTCTAGAACTCTACCCTGGTGTACGTGCGTCCGTGTGTATATTCGTGTAGAAGCTCGCATAGGTGTGCGATCGCGTGTGCGAGCGTGTGTACGGTGGAGGGAATGCGTGTAGGTATCGTATGTCGGCGGATTTTAGAGGCAATTTTTGAATGAAGAATGCGCTATCGTCCCCGGCTGAAATATGGCCATTATTCCCGGGTGTGTTCAGAGGAGATTGTAATACGAATGTTTAGCCGGATAGTGGGACGATTTTATGGCCGGGAGAGTTATGGTGCTAGGATATTAAGAATTTTTCGCGAGCTTCCGTGAATTATGGAACGTTCGGTCGTGCTACGCTCTGAGCGATACTCGGTATATACACGATCCAACGATCACCGAAATGTGGAACGGGGATGTTGCTTGGAGAACGCGGTACTCGGATCAGCGTCGTCCTAAATAACAATGGCTATGTTTCGGAACTTCGAATTTCAATGGTAAATCTCAACAGCTACGGAAACAATTTGGAAAAAGTCCGAAAAGTAGGCAACTTTCGGGCCTCTAACAAGAAACGTCAGGAACGGTTCCTCGGACACCTGTGCACCCAGAATCCTATCCTCCCGATATCTCCCATTCGAGATACCTATATTCCCTGCGAGTTCGTCCCATACTCACTCACACAGGCCGAGCTCGTGTACGTGTAAATGGGCGCGAGAGCGCGGCTGGCTGGTCGAAGAGGCATTTAACGCGAAGAATGCCAGGTTGGCTGCGATATGCAGGTAGAGGCACCACTACACCACGAGCAGCGTCAGCATCGCGGGCTGACTCCTCGCCGAGCTCCTCCTTCGAGCGTGTGCAAGCGGGGAAAAGAGGTTCTCGTCCGTACGCGACATCGTACGAAGGCTTCTTGGCCTTGTGCCCCTGTGAACAGTGGCTACCACGACCGCCGGAGGATTCTCCGAGTCCTCTGTCGCTCGAGAATCCCCCACCTACCCCGTGACTCTTTATTTCTTCCCTTTCTGCCCGCGTGTCCGCTTCCTCCTCACGGACGTTCGTTTTTTCCTCTCCTTCCGCGCGGCGGTCCTTCCACTGGCCGCTGCACTCCGCTCCAACGGCCTCTCCTCGTCGGGGACGTCGCGAGATTTATTAGCCGGCCAGCTAATTGGGAAGCGAGGACGAGGAAAGGATTCCAGAACGAAACTTCCCTTCGCGCCGCTTCGCTGGAATTTTCAAAGGGAACGGTGGAACAACCCTCTTCTCCGGGCCCAGCGCGCGATGAATCGTTCCCGGAGAGCGGTATAAGGCAAAGGGTGGGGGAATAAGTCTGCGAATTTATCGCATCGCGACGGCTGACCTCGAGACCCTCGATTGTTGCGGCGAGATTTAGGGTCAAGGGTAACCGCGGACCGGCGGTGCGCTCGAAAGCGATCAAAAGTAGGAATTCCACGAGGATTCTTCGACCTCGTCCGCGCCTCGCGTTCCTGGGAAATGGCTTTCGAAAGTAATTGAACGGCGGAGCTGTTGGAATGCAGCTTTTGGGAGGAACGGAGCGCTGGAATTCCACGGAGAGGATCTTACAGCGAGAATCGAATTTATCGCGACACGGCGACGAGAGCCGCTTCTTCTTCCATCCGCGGACTCGACCCGGTGTACCACGAGATTTCCGTGATTTTCGCGGACACGGTAAACGTTCGTGGGATCGACGAAACCAGAGGATGTGAACGAACGTGGTGTTCGAACCGTGTTACGTTTAATCGCGGCGTTACGACAGGCGTACGTACAAGCGCGCCGAAATGATGCAGTGCGATGAATAACGCATCGCGAAGATTTTACGTAAGGCGCTTTCACGAAATAAATTGGCGTAATCACCGCGTAAATCTGAGCCGAAATTCGAACGCGAAGCCTCGTACGATCCAGCGTATTCCCTTCGAAGGAGAAAGGTAAAAGGGAAAAAACGGACGAAGATTGGGCGGCCATGAGTACGGCTGAGAACCTCGTCGACTCGACGTATGCACATTGACGAGCGCGATTTCTTATCGACGAACGTTTTAGTAGAGTCTCGAGAGATCCCGGGGAAAATACGACATAGCGTCCATTCGATTCGCAATATCCGATTTCAGATAGCGTTCGTATATAAAATCTAAATTCGCCAATCTCATCCGACGAAATTTACCATCGGCTACCGGCCACCCGTTTACCCACGATTCTCGCTTTATTTCAATTTATAATCTGCCCGGGTGCGTCCATGGAGGCATAAAGCAACAAGCAGGACCGTCGAAAGAAAGAAAGCTCGCGGAATAAATCGACAAAAGGCATAAACCATTCAAGGCTTCCCCGATCGGTGGCGGGCGTGCTGGAGGTTCGCCGCTGCTTAGTACGCGTCCTCACGTACCGCTCGTTCGATCTTTTCCGCGAAACCAAAGACACGTTGCCTGACATAGAGAAGGAGAAGGCGTTCTATTCGGCGTACGTAAGTACCTACGTGCAGTTACCGAGCCACACGATCGACGTGTACGCGTCTACCATCGGCGAGCGCCACGAAGGAACGACAGCCAGCGCCAGATAGAGGCTCGTCGACCGCCTCTACGTGCCCGACACGGCTTCCGTCCGTCCTTTTTGGCCCATGCGAATATCCACCGTCTCCACTATGCTGGAATCGTCCTATCGCCACCATTACGCTGCCGCGAGCATCGTAAAAGTCGCGACTCCGTGTGGCGCGGATGAATCGCGTCTGGCACCCGATGCGGACCAAAGATGCGACGTCCTCTCGACTCCTCGCCGGTGACGCTATTCAGATTCGCCAGATTCCTATTCCCGCTGACGTTAAACGATGGAACAGCGTTCGTGGCAGCATAGTGGAGTAGGGAATTTATCGAACTAGAGTCGAGGTAAGTGGAAATTCGGTGAAGAAGTTGCGAGATCGTTGTGCCTCTGCAGACGTCCATAACGTTCCTGGAATTTGATAGATTCGTGTCTTTACTGGAATGAAATGACGAAAGAGGAACTATTCGAAGAAAATCTGTTGAAATAAAAGAGAGACTGATAAAAATTTCGAACAGACGGAAGTCCAATTGTGGAATTGTGAATTTGCAGATTTTGACTACTCCTACCGACATTAAATAACAAAAATGGGATCAGAAGAATAGAAGAAAGTATGAAAATAAAGAAGATACCGTTGAAACTCCGATACAGTTAAAGTACAGCAGATAACGTATACGACATCACGATTCTGCCTCTACGCAACGAAACCCATGCGTATCATCCTCGTGGAAATAAACCCAAAAGCCAAATGACAGAACGACACCCAAGCGAGGTAGCAAAGACATCTTTGACCAGCATCGGAGCCGAAAAGTCGCGCGACGAGAACCCTCGCGACGATTAATGCCGCGGAGCCACAGGAAATTAATTAATTGGTCCTCGCGGAGAACGCAAGTTGCGGAATAATATCCGACTTAATGAATTTCCTACGCCCACGAAACGGGACGGCCCACGTCCGCGGGCGGATCGATCGATGATCGAGACGGCCGGTGGTCGGCCCGTGACTTTTACCTGCGATCCACCCGATAATTTATTACACGCCTGTACGAGGACGTGGCCGCGCTCTTTAAACGCGTTCGAACGAACGCCGTTGTTTTGCCCGGTGAAAGGGGAAATTCGCTCGTAACGTGGTTTTCTGCGGGACACCCACGCGAATTCCTAGATCCACCGCTGCGTTCGCTTCGCACGGATGGCCATTCGTATTGTAATAGCGCCGATGCTTTCCGCCACGATGGAACGAGGAAACGGAAATTTTACAACTTGATGAGCGATTAGTCGGGGATCAATCACCCCTTTTCCCGAAGAAAACGCTGCGTATAGCGAGTAAACGTCTGAGGACTTACTCAGAGATGCTAACTCTTTCTCTGCAATCGGTTTGGTTCTGACTCCTGTGTCTTGAGCTTCTAAAGGCACTCGCGAGGCTGAAAAAGAAACGACAAAATTGAATTTTAATAGGCAATTACTAGTATTCGATAATTTTTGAAGAGAAAATATTAACCTTTTGTTCTGCTATTCAATTATGAAAAATTGTGCACTGAAATTCTCCCATAATCAATTTGCTACTGACTCTTGTGTCTTCAGCTTCTGAAGGCACTCACAGGGCTGAAAAAAAACAAAAAGATTGAATTTTAGTAAGATAATTAAGACAGTATTGTACGTTCAAACAGTATCGAATTTTAACTAATTATTTAGTTTATAATGATTAATTAGTGATTAATTTATATAAATTTCCAGCATTTTTCGTTGGAACGTGTTGAGTATAATTCCAGTGGTATGACAAGTGTACTTAAGACACCATTGTGCGGTTTGGCATGAAAAACTGGCGACGAGTTAGGCTGGCTATTGCAGCATAAGGGGTTAAAGAAGCTCGTAATCGGTTAACTGGAATTCAAAGTACGACTCATCGGATATCTACCAGCGACCGTAGCTATCGAATCAAGATTAATTGCCAGTTTCGATTACCTTAGAGACACCTTTGACAGGGGGTAAATGTAAACGAAGAATGGGCGAGGGCAAAAAGACAAAGGTAGAGTGACGGAGTAACTAAAGGATGAGGCGCGGTATAATCCCCGAATGGCCTTGAGCGACCAATCCATCTCGGTGGAAGAATAGGTCGAATCTGTTCGGCTGTCATCCTCTATTTACCGTCCATCGAATCGTCCTCCTTTACCGATTCGAAATTCATCGCACCGTTCCCTCCTCCATCGCGCGCCACTCGAAAAGGAGAGAAGAAAAGAGCGAAAACGTTCGATCGAACGGGACGAAAATGTGGGAATAATAGAAATTTTATCTGATCGTAATCCACGCGCTGACTCATATCGATTAAGACGCCTGGACAATGGGAGGAACGTCTGACGGTTCGCGAGAGCCTCACAAAGAAAGTCTGGATGTCGACGTGTGGAAGTGAACGCGACGGACGAACGAATTAGAATATATGTACGAGGTGTGAGGGAAAAAAAGGCGAGCATGAAAGTCGCGGGCGTGGGAACGACGGGCCCCAAGCGAGCCACCAATTAACACCAATTAGCGCTCATCTGCTCTAGGTAGTGGCAGCGGCGAGTGAACCGACTTTACATTTAGCACGAGACACTCGGCTCCGCGCGGATTGGCCACAACGGTGCTCTTTGTGCCGACCTGCACTGCACGGTGAATTTTGCAAGCTTCCGTCAAAGGTCGGGAAAAATGGACCAAAGACGTCCATAAATGCACCTGTCTTCCTTCCTCCGTCGAAGGTCTTGCTCTAAGAAGAAAATCCTCTCTCCGGTCTTTGGCGGTACAGGCGTGCTTGTCCCTAACTGGATTTTTGTTCGAAGTCGACTTTCTCGAGCATCATCGGTAACCTCGTGTCCCGTGGATGAATAAGCTGCAAGAATATAGAACGGCTGTATTAAAGTTAGATTAAAGTTACATCGGCGTGATGGAAAGCCGCGAGCTTCTGTGATTAGCACAAGAACTCTCTAACTAGTTAAAATGACTAGTTTCGAACTTTTTCCTTTTACAGTTACCGAGAACATACTGCTAATTTTGACAACATTAATGTTGACTTCATCGACGTAGAAACGTAATAATTATACGTAGCTATTTACTTTCATCATAAGAGTTTAATTACTATCATCTACATATATTACACCTAAGTATACCCTACGAGGCGGTGGTTTTGGTATGAAGGGAAGGGCAAGAATTCGAGAAGCCTGCTTTCCAATGTCTCGTTTTATGTCGTCGGTATTATCGTGTGACATAAATTCGAGATACTACTTCAGCCGTGCGAGAAGATACAGGTGATACTAAATCGTTATTAATTCCTTGATACGCGTCTACTTAGCAAGCTCGACGGGTGAAATAAATCTGAAATAAATTTGCCGGAGAAAAATGTAATCGCCGGCGAGATATCCTTTCACCTAATCGCAAATGTATCAGCCTATCTCTCGAAAACCGCGTGGAATTGGCGTCAAAGGTCTGCTTCGTGGGTGACTGAAAATCGTCGGGAATCACCGAACAGGTTCCACGATCGTTCCCTACCAAATCGGTCGTTGTGGCAAAAAGGCTGGTTTCCAACGGTAGAAGTGTCGCGCCGCTTTAGGAAACGATTTGTCCGCAAGAAAGGAGTGCGACATTAGCCGCGTTATCTAAGCATTTGGGTTGCCAGCGGGGGAGAATGTTTTCGCTAATTCGACGATCGGCAGTTCAGTCACGATCGAGCGGTTAGCCGAGCGTGTTGGACAGGTCCTGGGCAGAAAAGGAATCGATCAACGGGGAAACAACGAGGTTCCCACATGTATCGCGACGCGAAAGGCTCCTCTCTAACTTGGAACCCCGCGACGCGTACGACCAGTTCGCTAATCGAAAGCACGGGGATTCAGGGACGAGGGAAAAAAGAGAAGAGGGGTCGAAAAGCATGGAAGATATCTATTATTCGGCATCATTTGTTACCCGCCGGTTTCAATGCGGCGGAACGAGCACGAGCAGCATATTTTTCACTTTCCACCCGGGTTCCAAAGCCGAGGAACAGCGAGCAACCACCCCCGTGGCTGACCGATCACGCGAAACACCTGCGGTTCTAATTAAAAAATCGACCAGGGCCCTGGCCTCGGCTCGTCCCTTCTCTCATTGTCTACCAGCGAGGATCCAACCGAGTTCATTAAACCGGCGCACACACGGGCGAGCACGCGAGATCACCGATGCGCCGCTCGCTGATCCTTTTTTTCTTCCACGGGACCGGTTCCATCGGGAACACTTCCAGCTTTCTATCGTACGCCCGGACCCCTGGACACCCCTTTGGGATCCGTTGCTGCTTGCCTTTGCTGCCGTTTCTGTCTCCGCTGCTGCTGCTGCTGCTGCTGATGCTACTCCTGCTGCTGCTGCTGCTGCTGCTGCTGCTGCTTCTGCTGCAGCCTCTGGACGAACAGATAGCCGCTGTCTTCCGCGACAGCGCGATTGGAATTTATTTATTGCATTAGCCGACCGTCACTCACGGCCCTTGATTGGTGGTACCAATCAGGTTCGCCGTGGAGGAGACGCACGGTCGCCGGTGGACGAGCAGCGGACGAAAGCACGCAAACTCTGGTGTAATTATTCTGATTTGTGGCAGCGAGCACGGTGTCGCTAGTGAAAAATGCGACTTGGCTCTGATTACACGAGGGATCGGCAATTATCGGAGACGCGGTGGCCACCTTTTGATAGGACATTTGTTTCACTTCCTCCTGGTTCTCTTGCTTCCCCGGTGGTCGAACGGCGGTTCTGCGTCCGGTGGAGTAGCTTGGCTACTTTTTTACAGGATTATCGATGAGCTCGGAGGTGTCTCGGTATAGTGGAGGGATGATTGAATGTTGCGTTTAATCTTTGGTAGACGTTCAGCATCGATTGGCTTACGGTTCGACGCCAATCAAAAGATATTGATGGAATATACGCGCGCGTTGCCCGATCAAACGCGTGTGAATCGTAAACCGCGAGATTTAGGAATGATTTATCCTTGATCGATGGTCCACGTAGACGAGGAGACGTCGCGGGTTGCGGGGCGAAATTTATAGACCGTCTGGCTCCCTCGCCTCTATTCCCTCGATCCGAAGGTGGCAAACGGAAGTAAAAAATTGATAATCCCATTGTGGCGTAATACGGGAGGCTAGCGAGGGTCAGGAAGCCCCGCGTAAATTTGCAAAAGTCCATCTCGGAAGGTTCCACTTTAGGGGCCACGTCGGTCGAGGAATTATTCAAGCTGGGCAAGGGTTAATTGCTGGCTTCATCAAACCACCTCTCTTCCTCTTTCGAAGCAGCCCTAGACGAGCGTGATGTCATCTTTCCGTATTCGATTCGCGCTTGCCGGAACACGTCTCTTCTGTCTCTGTTGCTCGCGACGAAACTCGCGTTAACGACAAAAGTTCGCGACGGGTACGATGCCAGACGCAAGGCTGGTTAATTAATCGTAAGATAAAAGTCACTCGGGAAGAATTATTCTTAAGGTCTATTGGGAATTGCCAGAGTTGCCGGGATTCCCAAGGGATTGCCAGCCTCGTTATCGAAATTTTTCTTCCTTCGCAGAGGCAATTCACGCTGATCCTGCAAGCGAGAGACGAGGCGAGCGCAGGCGTGATCGAGGAAGCGAGTTACAGCGGCATTGTCCTGCCAGGACCCACGTGGCACACTCTCAATCAACAAGGAAGAAACGCTCATCTAGCTTATCGCGTTCGGGTCCAGTGCGCGGACCATTATTACAACGCGACCTGCACGAAGTTCTGCAGGCCAAGGAACGACATATTCGGCCATTACACCTGCGACGAGAACGGCGATAAGGTGTGCATACAGGGCTGGAAGGGCTCCGACTGTGAAATAGGTGAGTCGATTTTGACACTTCTTGCGGAAAAATTCCAGCCAATTAACTATTTTTATCGCTAAAACCACCCAGTCAGTCAAACTAACTAGTCGTACTTAGCTACACGTTGCAAGTCGGTAGTCCTACTACCGTTGATATCGCTATTTAACAATTAATAATCAAATTCCTCGCGTCTGACAATTAATACCAACTTCGAGTCTTCCCTAGCAATCCCTTTCCTTGTTAGACTTCAGTAATCATCGATCGATAAACGATTTACGAATTAACATCCGCCTACGAATATCTGTGGGTAAATACGACCCAACTGGAAATATCTAGCACCCTTAAACTTACGTACAATAATAAACGTCCACAAACGAAGAAATAAGACAACTCGGAACAGATCGAAGCAATAATTAAATACCTTTCTCCATCGTCATTAACAATGTACCCTCGTAACTTCGGTTCGTTAAATCATCGAACGAAAAGGCGCTGATGTTCATTACCGGAAGCATTAAAACCGGACAAAGGACGAGAACGTGTTCGTCGTAATCGAGCGGAACGACACACGATCGAGCGTACGGGATGAAAAGGGAAAAGGGAACACGGTTCCGTAAAAATGTGAATCACGGTAAGAAGTGAACGTGGAACGCTTTTGTCGTCGCTGCGATCTCGTTACGTATGCAACGAAGCGTCGCGCAAGGCCTTTGCCGAGGTATTGACGGTTAAACGATTCCCCTGCTATTTTTCCCTTTTTTCTCTCGCTACTCCGCCGGTCGAGGGAATAATTAATCGATCCTCGAAGCGTGAAATCTCGCGTCGCGAGTGGTCGCGCGCTCGCGCGACTCGCGCTCCGCTCCGCTCGCTTTTCTCACGGACGGCTGCCTCTGGGACTAACAAGCCAATGTACCTCGATCGGCTCGAATTTTCAACGGATACCTTGTCCCTCTTCGTCTCGTTTTCCACTGAAATAAAAGAGAGACAAGACTGAAGAACCAAAGACGAGATACAAAAAATGGGGAAAAAATTGGAGAAAAATAGAAAGTACGTTGGCTCGGTGCAGAGGATGGGATAAAACATCGGTGACCTTAGATCTTAATTCGCGATAATGATTATTTATAACGGGCAAGACGGATACGTAAGGATGACTCTCGAATCGAGCATAAGCGTCGACTCGCGAGCCCAGGCAACTTTTCCCCGCTTCCTCGAGCCACCATTACGTTTGATTAATTAGACACGTAGCTTCGCCGCCTCTTTGCAATAAATATAACCGAGAAACTGACCGCTTCGACGTACGGTGTGTTCGAGGCCCGAAAAACAATTATGCCTCTCTCCGGCTATAAATGCCTATCCAACAGCGCGGAGAACTGATCGTACTTACGTGTATACGTTTCCCAGCGGGCTTGTCAAGCCGCGTCAAATCGCGAAGGGAAAGCGAAAATCTGCCGGACGTTTGGCTCTCTGAGTAAAGTACGAGTCGTGGATGGACGTTTATGTACATGCTGCAATGTTAATTATAAAACGGTTAGAGACGCTGGACTATTAGCCCGAGTGAGCTAACGTTAATTCCCTTTTTATTTTTTCGAGTTTCGATAATTCGAGATTTTCGAGATTAATCACTTTCCAACGAAGAACATACATGCTCGAATATCGAGTAATTAGTAGCCTCTCGAATATAAATGTTAACCCTTTCACGAGTTCGATGAACATTTACGGTATACGTATTTATCGGAGTTACGTACCGTGGTGGCGCTAGTGAGTTAAGACTCGCTTGGAAACGCTTACTCGTGAAAGGGTTAACATCTGACGTTATTCCAAACAATAAAATCGTAATATTTAAACAGGTAACTGAACTGATATCTAGACCAGGATTTACAAATGCAAAAACTGGAAAAATTTTGTGAAAGTTCGTACTTCCGTGAGCAAAATAGCGAAGATGGATCGGTAAGAGTCGAACAACATAGGTAGGATTTTACAGATCTGACGAGAGACGAGCGTGGAACGAGTAGAGCGAGCACGTTCCACGTGGAGCTTTTATCTGGCGGAAAGCGCGAGTCTCGCGGACGTCTGGTGGGCAAAGACGCAAACAGGCGGCACAGCGAAACACACGAATTATCTCGAAGCGTGCCTCAATGGGCGGACGTTAGACGCATGTCGTACGATCGTATAAAGGTAGCGAGCAGCATCACGCCAGATCCCCTCGCACAATGCTGGTCGGACTAATACGCCAGCTCTTTCTTCGCTGCTTAATCGTTACTTCCGCCTCCCCGTGTCTACGGCTTATCCGCGGTACTTGCGTCTTATCCCTCCCTCGAGAGGCGTCGTTTTCGAAAGGCCGCGGCTAGGTGAACGCTGAAATCGACCCGAACCTCCGCGTTCTTCGAGAAACTACGCGTGGTAAGAGGGGTTAATAATATTCAACGAGAACTTCTCTACTTCTTCTATTCTTAGTTACGTTCTAAATTTCTTAATGCTATAAAATAAACGGGGGCTCGAGGTTTTCTGCGATCCGTGCAACACGGTGCACTGCGAAAAAGTGTCGCCCTTGGAACGCGTCAGCTAGGTTCCCATAGGCTCTATGACATCAGCCCATTGCGTGATTCAGCCTAATTTCGGAGAACCATCCAGCTTATCAATTTCCCTCGAAGCAAAATAGATCCCGATACAGAGTGACGACATCAAAAATAAAGATTCCTCTCACATACGGTACCCCAATAGTTAGGAGGAATTAATATCTCACACTAAACAAACCGAACCCTCACAAGAAGCTTCTCTATATATCAGATTTCCGATTTTTAAACCTCTCTCACTCGGAAATCTCGATAAGTCGACACGTCTATAACTCGAAGGTTCTATCTTCCCTTTCGAGATTCGAATTTTCGAGTTATATACTGTATTACGTGTATGTTGATAATTATAAAAGCGATCTAAGTCAAAAATTGGAAATGAAAGATATTACTTTGACTGCGAAACTAGTTTTCACAAAATACCTAGGAATTTAATGGTCAGAGCTTGTAGCTCTGTCATGATTAATCTTTTTTAATTTATAATATATTCAAAACGCTTCCATAATCATTTCTCCATCATGACATAAAACGTATCCTGGTTTTTCAATCGAAAATCGAAAATCGTGAGAAAATATAAGAAAATATAAGTAAAAATATAAAAAACGAGACTAGTTTTAATAACAGTCGTTTATAGTGGTTTTTTCGAGCCTTAATTGTCCTTCGACGGAGAATTTTAATAGATCTATTTATTCCCGGTTATGAGAACGCGTTACCAACGATGTTTACATGCTACGTTCGATAATCGTGGTATATCTTCCGCTTTTTGCCTACCGTTTCATATGCAAATGTCGCGTGCAATCGGTGATTAATTATTACTCGCTAGACCGAACGAGGCGCTAACAAAAGCCTGGATTTTTCGAAAGGCTCGGATGGTCTCGGATAGTTGAAAACGAGCCAGAGAAAGTAGGACGAAGCGCTGCTATTAGACTTTTCTGCGGTATAGTAATTAGCAACCGCGGCGATATCGTGTGAAACCGAACTGTTCCCCGTTTGCGATTCGAGGGCAATAGGAACTGCGACAAAACGCCCGTCCAATTCGCAGAGTCTCTCAGATTCCACGTTGTTAGGTTCGAGAGAACACGGTGGCTGCGTCGAGGACGCAGCCAGTTTCCCTTGACACTGTGAACTTTAGGATTTTCTCGTACGCTTAACCCCACTCCTTATCGATGAAATTATCGGCATTTGTCTTCATTAACCTCAAAGTGCGAAGCGAAACGTTCGCGCGATTGTACGTGACTTTCCGAGCAGCGATAGAAATTAGCAAAAATCTGGTAGCAGATAAGATAAGACTAGATATATCTAGATGACAAATTTATAAATTTATAAGAACGTTTAACAAAATAAATACAGTTTCGAATAAGTAGAACGAACATTTGTGTGTACAAATTTGTTCACACAGAATTCGTTCAAATTAATAAGAAGAAATAAATACCTAGATCCTAGGAACATAAATAATAACTATTTCTAAGTTACTATACAGTTACTGTACTGTTAATATTCCGATATTCGACGAAACAACGAGAATTAAAAGTAGGTATTACACAAATTTACCAGAAATGTGGTGCTTTCTCACCCCTAGTAAATGTCACCAGAGGCAAGGTCCCCGAAGAAAGGAAACGGGTCGCATCCCCTTGACACCGAATTATCCCGGTTTAACGATGCAGGAGGATCATATTATCGGTATCACAATTAAACACGTTCCACTTTCGTCGAACGCAAGGGGAAAAAAGGAAAGGACAAACGATCCCAATTAGGGACTATCGGTGGAAATCGTGTACTCGTGAGACGGCGAGCCGGTCGGTCGGTTACGATAGACGGGAGAAGAGAGAGAGAGAGATGGAGGGAGAGAACTGGCTCCGGCATTTTTGTCGCGCTGTGAAAGGTCAATACGAGAATTTCACTCGTGCATCGTCTTCACACGAGCTCTATGCACCGACCGCATCATGCAACACACCGTTCCTCGCCGAGAGTGCAGCGTATTTCTGGACGATCGTTTGCATTTGACCCCTTTTCATCGCAATCGTAAAATCGTTCGTGATGTTCCTTTACGAGGATTAGATGTATTGGAAGGAAGTCGACTGGGTTTAAAGTAACACAGAATCGCCGTGAAATTGAATCTTCCTCTCTTACCCCTTGAACCGCCATTGCATACGAAGCTTCGACCGATTCCGGGCGTATCGATATTATTTATCACGTAACCCACTCTGTCGGCAGAAATTTGAAAGCTCCGACGTTCGATTTTACGACAAATGTAATCGAGACCTGAAAAAGATATCGGATAAGACGGTGAGCGCTTTTGTGGGGAATTTTTATTATTTTACGAATGATAAATCGTCGAATATCGTAGCTAATGGCGTAAGATAAACCAGAGGTTGCCTCTTCCATGGAGAGATTATCGGCGCTGGTCCCGTGGCAAAGGTAAACGGTTGGAGCGCTGCACGTGAAAGTCGTGAACCTTCACCTGTAATCCGATTCTTCGCGCATCTGTTCCGTTCACCAGATCGGGGGAATAAGAAAATAAAGAAACCGCGGTGTACGAAGATGAATTGCGCGGGTTAATTCGCCTACTGCTGCCGGATTAACAAAAAATCCCCATAGACGTGTAACTGTAGACGTTCCCCGGTAGATTTATAGATCCTGAACAACGAGAGAACGGTACTGTACGCCAAGTGTTGTTAATGTCGGGGATCCTACATGCGAAACCACGTTGTACTTTGCCAGATAGCCACGGTGAAAGCTCTGTTAATTGCTTTTCGCACGACCAACTTGTCGAATCCGCCAAAATTTCACGAGCCTTGCTTAATTATTATGTTCGCTACAACCGTTTATGGAGAAATCATCGACCTCCACAAACCATGCTTGGATATTAATTTTACACGTTATAACTCACACTGTGAGTTATAACGTCAAGCTAGCATACGCCGTCCCTAACCTATACAGAATTCCTCCGCGCAGTATAAACAAGTATTAATTTATTTACCTCGTCGGATATCGAAACGTAGACCTTGTCACACATATACTACTACTCGAAAGATTGGGGTCACTTCCAATATCGGTGGTTCACTACAAAAACAAAGTAAAAGAAAATGTAGTTGACTGCTTCGTGTCCCTAATAGATTATTAGAAAGTTTTGCATTATATTACCATCTTTATCTTCCCTGGGCCTCCAAAATCGGCACTTCAGATCTAATCGATAGTTCATTCCTTTACCACTACTCTTTATCGTTCGTATCACTCGCACTGCTCGTTCGATCATTTACCGAACATCCATTTTACACTGGTAAATATGAAACACGACAAACATGGCCTTGCAGATTGCTTACTCGGAGAGATCGTTTCGAACCACCTAGAAGTAATTCAGAAATACGTGTGTTACGTTTGCAGAGGTGTTATTAGTAGCTATTTAGAATTCGTTTAGCAATGACCACCGTAATTCTTGAAATCGTTAAGAAACAAAACTCGCCTACCGATCAAAGTCCGCCAATCCGCCATGTTTTCGCCCATAAAACCCACCCATGAAGAAACGTTCGCGGCAGGGTAAAACAGGCGATCACAGCGCACTCTGAGTCGGTAGATTCACTCGATTTGCTCGATTTCACGCGCAAGCAAGCGCAATTAGCGGTCTCTACCGGACTGCACCCGATCGATCCCCAGGCATATCTCCAGTCGGCCGGTAATCGACTTCCCTAAACGAAACGCGATTCGTCGGTCACGAGACCACTGTGATCCTCTTTCCCGCTCTCGTGCGCACCTGTTGCGTCGTTGATGAAGAAAAAGGGCTCTCTACAGTGAGTTCATTTAACCACCGTTCATCGAACACACTAGCTCCCCGATTTCTGTACAGTAATTACTACGACACGAGTTGCCCGCAAGGGAAATCTTCGTATTCCCATCTTCTGTGCAACAATTGGAAACCGGATAGGCTAAGGTTCGATCGACAGTGAGCTGGATGCCAAGAAAACAGCCGGATGGATCGTTACGTACATGCCACGAACGTCACGGTGCAGTCGCATAAATATCCATAAACGTTCGTTGTCCGCGCGAGAACGAGAAAGCTCGACCATTAATCATTAAAGATCCCACGAGCCTGTGTGCACCGAGTCCTTCGTTTACACGTGTCTTGTGCACTACATATATACAACGCGTGACTGTATGTGAACACGTTGGGCAGGTTAAAATATGCATCTGCACGTCGTGATTGGTGTACCCTGTGGTTAAGGTTGAAAAATAGTCGGCTGTTAGCCGCGTGGAATCGTAAGGTGTCCTAGATTTAAGCAGACAGCGGTTGACAGAAGGGGCTTTGCCAATCAAGTTGAAATGTGTTGGACGAAGTAGCAGGTTTGTGTTCGAAGAATGAATAAATTTTGAATTATCATCGCTCGCACGTGTTATTACAGGGAATAATTAATTTCACGTATCGGTCACACGACTTTATCTATCGATGATCTAGGTAAACCGATTAACACTTGTTGCTAAAGTAGATGTCTACTATTCACCCCCTTCAAAAATCACAGGATAACCTCTATCCGAACTGATGGAAACGACGCGATTAACGTTTAGCTACTTCTCCATAGAGTATGTGCTTCGTAGAGCCGCATCAAACATACGATTCCTTCGATTCGTAAAGCCCTGGTGTATAACGGTAAAGAGTCAGCACATTGGCTAAAAAGTTACAAGGGATACGTGTGTGTACGCATGTGTCGCTGTGGCGTGAGTTTTCGTTTCACGGTCAGAAGGATAATCCTTCTCTCTGTCACTTCTCATTCGTCTTTCTGTCCCCCCGGCTAATTGAGTTGCTCCGTCCCCGGCCACGGATCTCTGTCACGTTTCATTTTCTCTCGTCTCCGTTTCACCGTCACCGCCACAACGAAACTGTCGTTTCCAGGGATACGGTACCTCTCGGCCGTTGGACAAAATTGAATTTCGTCATACTACCACCTGTAAGAAGAAGACGAACGCATACCTGTTACCCTGCGTCTTCGTCTCCTCTCTTAGCCTCTCTTGCCAGATGGAAGGACAACGATGCTTCCCAGAGGAGATATATGAAACGTCGGTGATCGTATAATCCGTCGGTGAACGCGACCGCGGAAAATAATCCGACACTTATGCTTTCGTGGTCGTGGGCGGATTAATCGTTTGTGTTTTAACTTCCATTCACGGTTGCCTTTTGTACCACGTTACGAAGCGCCGGTTATTGTTCGTTGCGGCGAGATTATTCCTTTGGAAAGTGGCTTGAATTATGACCGCCGGTGGCTCTTCTTTCTACGTTATTGGGACTCCGGTATGTGTGGTAAAAAGACTGGAGTGTACGTACGGGCGGACGGAAATAAAATGGCTGCGCGGTAATGTGTTCGTGGACTGCGACAAGATACTTGATCTTCCATGAAAACGATGCAATAAAGGTAAATAAAAAGAGAGAAATACGCAAATTTTATACGTATTAACAGCTTCACGAAGTTGAAAAGAAAATCAATTTATGAATTCTAAGAGCACCGATATTTCAAAAGCTACCGGAATGTAACACTAATTCACGTCTTTGCAGATTCTGATTTCGTATAACTGTTATATTAAATAACGGTTTTTCAAAATTGTTTCAACAAACCGGATATTACATCAGTTTTCAACTCCTAATCGCTGTATTATTTCAATAATGATTCCTTACGAAGCAAAAACGTACACTAAACTCACAGCTGGTTTAACTCCTTGCCCTTCCGATAGAGCGTGCCCTAATCAACAGTACAGTCGGTCACACGTCGAGACACTTCGTCCAAACACGACCAAGAATAACACGGAACTGAGGCACAAAGCATCGACGAAAATTGACCACGAGCCTACCTGTGTTGTTTACATCGACAAGCGCTACCTACAGACCACGGCTTATATCCATGGTACTCATGTTTGACCCGATTTCTTACCACAAGTCTCACACAATATTGTAGGCTATTAATCTATCTTAATTTACATCTCGATATAATAACTACCATTTATTATATATTTTCAAGGTTTAACCAGTGACACTCCTATTAAATCGTGGGCCCCTAACCGGATACACCGTAACCCTGCCTCATGGGGTAGAGACTAGAAACTAAGAAATCTAGACGCACACATTGCGTTTAAAATATTTAGACAAGAAAGAACCAAACATCTGTTTACGAAACACAATACGAAAGGAATGCGAATTGCGAAATAAAATACGAAACGAATACCAAATGAATAGAAATTACGAAAGAGAATGATGTTTACGAGAAAAGAAAAATATAAACTCAAGAAATCGGGTCGAACGAACTAAAAGACACAAAATGAACAATAATGTACCGACGATAGAAAAATATGAATCCCAAATTAGGACAGAATTCAACAATAAAAATAAGCATAAGTTTATTCGAGAATATCTTTGATATTATAAAACGCGTTGAAGTTAATTTGCAATCACTGACACACACCTAGATAGTTATCCGACTTTTGAGGTATAATGCTTCTACAGTTTAAACCTAATTTATACAAATTTGGAAATCGAACCAAGTATACTCTTTACTTCCCAGCCCTTCAAAATATGATTTCCAGCTCAGCAACTTAACGTACTAAACAACTATACTTTTACAAACCATACTATATTCTATCTATTACACAAATTAACAATCCAATTGTTTCAGCGGTCTGTAAGGAAGGTTGCCACCCTGTCCATGGGCATTGCAATGTAAGCGGCGAATGCAAGTGTCGACATGGTTGGCGCGGCGAACTCTGCGACCAGTGCACCCCGTATCCTGGTTGCAAACATGGATATTGCAACGGTTCCAGTTGGCAGTGCATCTGCGACACGAATTGGGGCGGTATCCTCTGCGACCAGGATCTCAACTATTGCGGCACGCATGAACCTTGTCAGAACGGGGGGACGTGCGAGAATACGGCGCCAGATCAGTATAAGTGCACTTGTCCCGAGGGATTCTCGGGACCGACCTGCGAGAAGGTCGACAATCCTTGCGCCTCCAACCCCTGTGCTAACGGGGCGACCTGCAGGGAACTAGGTGAGAGTGCGCATTGCGAATGCGCGCCTGGCTTCAGTGGACCTTATTGTGCCACTGATATCGACGAGTGTGCCTCTCAACCCTGCCAAAATGGTGGTACCTGCGTCGATGGAAAGAACGGATTCGTATGCAATTGCCCTCCAGCCTGGCAAGGTGTTCTCTGCCAATTCGACGTGGACGAATGCGCTCTGAAGGAGTCGCCGTGTAAGAACTCGCTGACCTGCGTCAATCTTGCTGGTGATTACAAGTAAGTATGCATCGAAGATTTTGTAGATCTCAATTTTAGTAAAAGCAACCAATTCTCCATGAATAAACATACGAATGATGTGAGCTTCAAAGATAAAAAGAAAGTAATTTCTCTTAAGTCTCTTTCATTTACTCTAACTTTGATGTCCTTTCTCCAGGTGTCGCTGCAGGAGCGGCTTCACAGGAAAGAATTGCACGAAGAACATCAACGATTGCATCGGCCAGTGCCAGCACGGGGCATTATGCATCGATCTGGTCGATGACTACCACTGCAGTTGCACCGCTGGTTACTCAGGCAAAGATTGCGATGTAGACATCGACGAATGCGCCTCAAAACCCTGTCAAAATGGCGGTGAATGCAGAGACCTGGTTAATGCTTATGAATGCGTCTGCCCGGTTGGTTTCACCGGATATCAATGCGAGATCGACAGGGATCATTGCAGCCCGAACCCCTGCAGAAATTCCGCACCCTGCTTCAACACACAGACTGATTATTACTGCCACTGTCCAGAGCAATGGCAGGGAAAGAATTGCTCCGAGCCAGCTTCTCATAATCCCCAATTTGGCGTTATGGATGAAGAGTCTGGCTGCGGTAGCGAGGGCACACCATGCGGTGGTAGAGGCAGATGTAGCGGTGGCAGATGCATCTGTGATGCCGGCTACACTGGGATGCACTGCCACGAGAACATCAATGACTGTAGGGGAAACCCTTGTTTGAACGGCGGCACGTGTGTCGATTTGGTTAATTCATTCCAGTGTATCTGTAGGGAGGGCTGGACTGGAGATCTGTGCGATCAAGGTGAGTGATTCTATTCATTTTAATTCTATTAAAAGTTACATATTAACGTTCCAGATTAACGTTCAAATCCTCATCTCCTATTAAATTATTTGCAAAATTTAATTGTTCAAATCTTTGGAGTAGAAAGTATACAATACATTTATATTTTTAATTCATATTTCTAATCCGTACAATTATCCTTCAGACGTGGACGAGTGCACAAACTCACCCTGTCGCAACAATGGAACTTGTGTGGACGGTGTTGCAGACTTCACCTGCATTTGTAGAGGTGGTTGGAAAGGCAAAACCTGCGCACTTCGTGCCGGTCACTGTGAACCAGGTACCTGCCGCCATGGTGGAACTTGCCAAGATCGCGGCGATGGATTCACTTGCCATTGTACTCCAGGATGGGAAGGTGCTGCTTGTCACATAGCATCTCCGGCGTGTGCGAGTAATCCTTGCGAGAACGGAGCAACCTGTGTGAACACTGCCGACGGAAACTATAGATGCGTTTGCCGTGAAGGCTTTGAGGGTCCGAATTGTCGTAGAGATGTCGATGATTGTCAACCATTACCCTGTCTAAACGGTGGCAAATGCGTGGATGGAATTAACTGGTTCAGGTGTGAATGTGCACCAGGTTTCACAGGGCCTGACTGCCGCATAAATGTAAATGAATGCGCTAGCGATCCCTGCACAGGTGGATCTACCTGTGTGGACGGTATAGCGAGCTATTCCTGTATCTGCCCACCAGGAAGAACCGGAGTACGTTGCGAGATTCGCACCGCAGGTGGTCCAGGATGCCCCGTAGCCAGTTGGGACGATGATTGCAACGTTTGCGAGTGTCGTAATGGAAAGAATCAATGCAGCAATATCTGGTGTGGTCCTGGTAATTGCCTGAACGGTACCTCATGTCTGGCTCATGAGGTCTGCGTGCCTAGTCCAAGCGAAAGTTGCCTAGCACCACCATGTCCCGCCTGGGGAGAATGTCGCCCTGTAGAGACTGGAAGAAGAGTAGGACCTCCTGCTCTACCTGCACCACCTTCCTGTTGGCCTGGACAGGCTACACCGGGTCCAACATGCTCCAGACTCACTATTCTGTTAAGAAGAGATACCCTGGCTGCTGGTACGTCGGTAGAAATCCTCTGTAGGCGTCTGAGGAAACTACTGGCCGATCCGAGAAGACCGCAATCAATAGTTCTTCTATGTGATCTTAAGCCTGGTGATAACGATACAGTGGAGGTGACCATCTTCTCAGAAGCTGCCGCAGATGCAGCCAGAGACTTGGGTGAGGCTCTCAGCAGACCCCTGGGCAGACCTCTCGCTCTGGCCTCCGTGCTGGAGGTCAAAGTGGAGACGGCCTTGCTCAGCGAACCGAGCTCCGTGAACTCCAGCAGCGCCGGAAGCTACGTAGCCGTTTTAGGCGGAGCTCTGGCAACAGTTTTGGTACTGGCACTATTTGGTGGGTTATGGTATCTTCGAACGGTCAGACAAAGATCTAGCCTAACAGCAACGACCAGCAGTGAGACCTCGTTGCATCGACACCGCAGCGATTTAGACGAGAAATCGAATAATCTGCAAAACGAAGAAAATCTAAGGAGATATGCGAACCCTTTGAAAGACCAGGACCAAGGAGAACCAAGGGTTTCCGTGGTGAGACCACTGTCTGGTACTTCGTTAGGTGCTCTAGGTGCGACCGAAGAAAGCTTAGAAATGGTATCG
>NW_016908520.1:949488-956312 GCF_001483705.2 Eufriesea mexicana | reverse complement strand
TCGGAAGAGAGTAGACATCGCCTGCCACCACTTTATAAACCTCCCAGCGCGGAAGCTAGAAATAATACTGCCAGTTTCACATATGAAGAAGGACCCCATAAACCGTACAGCAAACCCAGATTGCAGGAGCCGACATATTCTCATCAGCAGCCAGGTACCAGCCAGACTTCAGGACCCCATCAAGTACTAACGGTTCACGTGTAATACGATAGACTTGCGAATATTTGTAAAAGGTTCTAATTGAAGACAGAGGAAATAATTGTGAGGAAATGACATCGATATAATTAAGGAAACGTAGCGAAAAGGATTATCGAACTGGCATGTGTTTCTGCTAGTTAGTTGTAATGAACAGACTTAAGAACAAATCGCATGATTATTTTTCCTTATTAAGAGCAGGAATCATTTGTCTTAGGGAATGATATTGTGAAAAAGCGTGAAGCTTCAATTCATTTTTCTCTCTATAGAGTGATACGAAGAAAGCAGGGGAAAAGTAGAAATATGTAGGAGGGTAGAGAAGGAAAAAAATCATCGTAGCGTGTATTTTTTTTTTTCTTTTCTGAATCAGCTTTTATTACATATGAACAAAAGATTTCTCTGATAGAATTGATCGATTATGTAAAAACAGCTTTCTCTATCTTCCTCCAGTGAACCCCTCGCTATTCCACGACAATAATCGTCTACAATTATATCGATAACGCCGAGTTGTTTTATCGTTGTACATATGTACATAGCCCGTACTTATTACTTTCGCTAAGCCTGTATCACCTCTGAACGCCGTCGTCCCTATGGACAGCCTTAAGGTCTAACTATCGACGTTGTATTCGCGTAACAATCGTAGGCATTTCCAATGATCCGAAGCTGAAACACGGCCAAGTGACGGCATGCAGCCACTCGTAGGTACCGTAGAGCTATAGCACGTAGGCGAATTAATCTGCGTGAACGCAGGCTTCGGACGTTCTGTCGGACGATATTATTGTGATACTCATAGAGCGAACGAGAGAAAGAGTGCGAGAGAGAGAATATCGTGCGTAAGATTTATCAAGTCCCGTGTCACCCTCTTAAAAACGTTCGAACCACGACCTCGCGACGATAACAGCGAAACGTCGATCTATTTACTCCAAGGGTCGGTTTACACGTAATCCCATCGTCGATCTTGATAACGATCTTTTCACGGTTCCTCGAAATTTTTAAAACCGCATTGCTTCTGGAATTTTATTAAACGAAAACATTTAACGAAAATGCACGAAGCAGCCATGAATGTATCGCGAATTAACGAGTATAAGGAATAAATCCACGATGGGAACGACGTATGTATGTAGCATTTCCTTGCGTAGAGGGTGAACGGAGCGTGTTCGCGATCGATCGACGAGGAGCGACATGGTAGAGCCGTTCGCGTGATCGAGGCGGTGTATGATGTAAATAGACCCACGTACATAGATCCAGACATCCCCCTGCCCCTTTGGATCTTCCTCACCTATGCCCTCCTATCATTCCCTGTTAGATGTGCAATTTTATTTTTCTTTTCTCTTAGTATCGTTCCAGCGTATGGCGACGCGCGATCAACTACGGGCACACGAAACGCGCGTATAACTAGACTTTAACGAGGAAGGAGAGACCGTATAAACTCGTATTATATATTATTTTTAATTTTATTGCCTTGTATTAATTATTGAGAGATCACGGACAATAGTTCCATAAAAAGACTTCTGCCATCGAGAACGTTTGATCCAAACGATCTCGTGAACTCTTCTCCCTTTTTCGATCAACGAACTAATGTCCCTGGTCCCCGATCTAGCTAGCTAATGGATAATCCACGCGTTGTGATCAGCCCCGTGTCAGATAAGCGCGAAGGAAGTGTGAGTGAGTGCGTGTAAATAAAGTTAAGCTCCTTCCGGCCCCGCAATTTTTTTTTTTTCGCCTAAGGTTACGACAACAACAATAACAACGACGACGACGATGACAACGACAACGACGATAATGATAATGATGATGATTGATGATGATGATGATGATGATAGTGATGATGATGATTATGACGACGACGACAATGATGATGATGATGATAATGATGATGATGAACAAGTTTCAATAAAAAGTACAACCCTTACGACACCGTTTGGTTTTCATTGGTTTATTGCACCCGAACGCGAACAAGCCGAACGAATTCTCTCACGTGGTGAGAGCCCGAGCCAACGTCCGCGCAAGTTGCATTCAAATCACCGGGAACGCAGAATCGTAGGTAGACGTGCCTTCCGGGGGCAGTTACCAGAGGCCAACAACGAGTAGCAGAACGGGACAAAGCAACGTGTTCGGTTTCAAAAGGCTCGATCGGGGTTAACAAACGTTGGAAATCGAAAGTAATCTTTCAGACCTAGAATATCCGGTATCTATGACACGTCTTTTGGGTCCTATCGAGTTTAATGACACACTTAATCCAACGAAACGTTATATGGAACGATTCTTGATCACAGGTGAGCGAAAATTTCTGCACCGATCACGAAGTCCCCTATCTGTCCAGCAAATCAAAGCAGTAATAATATCTACCTCAGAAACGATGGAAAAAGAAGCCATAAGTGGGTAATTATACTAACTAACTTCCAAGATTCAAGGTACAAAGTTGAAAATATTAATTTTCATAGTCCCCGAGGAAATAAAATAAAGGTAGAATGTGAAATCTGATCGGTAACCCATTAATCAGGGAGTCCATTCTTCGAGTTCATGGGCGACGAGTTAACTCGTCGACGTTGCTATCGAAGTGAACAACAATCGCGTTATACTAGCTTCGATTGTTTTTAAATAATCGTGACGAGGAAGGATTTTTCACTGACGAGTCAACTCGTCGCCCCAGGTTAACGAGTTTCACGTTGCATTCGCAAATCGCAAACTCGTCGAGGGAAATATGCCATTCCTTGAAACATCGTGCTCCTAATGAAACGCTAAACGTCTCTAAACTAACCGTGATCAAAGGAGGCTCAGACAGCGGATCCGGATCTCGTTGCCGGCAAACCGGCCACGGATTTCAATAGATCGTTTCATTGAGGATAATACGATGTTCATTATCATCGAAAGCGTGTCTGAGATTAACAAAGACCCCGTGTAGGCAATTTCGTAAGAGGTCGAGACGAGGATCGGTGACCATCGGGTGATCTTGACCACGGTACACGAGCCGCGTATACAACCGCGTGACTGCTGAATGAACGATCTGCCGAAATTACAATACAATGGCCCAGAAGAGCCACTTGACGAATACCCGGTAAATGAGTCAGCCCCCGCTGCTTCGCCGAATAAGGCCCGTGTGAACCACGGGTTCCAAGAGCGCCATCACGGCGTAAATGGGATACCTTGAGAAAACGCAAGAACCAAGGCTGCAGTCCTACTCTGTAATAACAACCGAGGAAATATGATGGACTTTAACGACTATGAATGCTGGGCCCGGTTGAAGGGAACCGTCGTACAGTGGGGCCCGTTGCGCCCAAATTCGGCAAAAATCATTCTTCAGCTGATATCGCATATATATGCACATAGATAAAAGAGTTTGAGAATATATATGTTTTCATATGAATAACGTGTACATAGTATATACATATATATGTATATATATACCTTATTATCTTATTTTTGTATTTTATAAATTTAAAATGTATATTTAAGCCGTCTTTGAATTTCTCCTTGTCAATCTTATCGATAAAAATGATATTAATTTTATTAATAAATTAGTTTTCAAGTTGAAAATGTGAAATTTTGCAAATCATTTCTCGAACTCTTTTAAGTTATTTAAATTTACTTAAATCTTAGAGATTTTGAACATAGTGCTATTTCAATAAATGGTAATGAGCACTCAAAATTGGCTGATTCTTTCAAGAAATGTTTTAAACGAATTATTGTATAAAAATTAATGATTTTGTATGAATAAAATAAATACGATATGTATGAAACAAAATAATAACTAATTATTAATAAATAATGAATTATTCGGATGGAAAACTTGATAGAGCTCCAACTGCTTCGTATCATCATCATCAGTCCGATTTGGACTGTTCGTTTTCGAAAAACAGCGAAGGAAGCGCGAGTATGTGTGACAAACTAGTGCGTAATTACCTAACATCGATTGGAGATGCTATATTTGAACTGTTAATTGTGATATTTAGTTGAAACAGCTTCAGAAGGACAAATGTGGATCGAGATTCTCAACTGTTACTTGGAATTAATGTGGCAAGTATGAAATAAATTACTGTCTGCACTAGTCTAGATGAATTTATTGAACATTCTAAACGATTGTGTTTATAAAATTCATTTCAGTATGTCTCAAGAAATAAATCTCTAACAAACGGTGCCAATTACGACGTCTCATTACGAGGAAGCTGCTGCGCAATCGCGATCCATGCTTATAATTATAAATAAGGTATCGTACAAAATAAATTAAACTATAAATTGCAAAATGAATTTCAAAACAAATGAGAAGAAGCCATACAGGATATATTAAAATATATACGCCGTAAAATGCGAAGTAAATTACAAAACAATATGTGACCCAACTAGCAACATCCTGTAACAAACAAAGACATGTTTCATTTGGAACGAAAACAGGGAAATGAAAGTATAGACACGTTCTTGAAATTATCGCGTTAATCAAAGTGTTTTTCGAATTTTTATACTACTATTAGAACTCTCTCGAGACTCGTTGCACGAAACGAACATAAGGGGGTATGTGAAAAAAATGTAAAAAGTTTTCGTTCCAATGAGACACAGTATATTAGCACAGAAAATTAGGTAAAAGAAACATAAGGGAATTAACCTAGAATAAATTAAACCTTAAACACACGTACCACACCATGTCCAATATTGGCCTGCCATGACCCATAATGTCCAAGGATGTCCTGCGATGTCCCACGTTGCCCCATGCGGGGGGGCAAATAAAGTGGTACTCGCGATTCCAGCCTAGTCTCTCAAGCTTTTAGAGACTAGACTGGACTACGAGCACTACGTAGCTCTTAGCTTGGCATCGTTTGTCAAAGATAAAATTGTCGAAGAATCCAAAAATTACGAGGTAAAATTTGTTTAGAAAAATATAGAAGTATATCTTTGATAAGCGATGCCAATTACCAGGTCTCACCACGTGGAGGTGGCTACGCAATCGAGACCCGTGCCTAAATACCCTACTAAAATATAGTGCAAAACATAGTAGAATATACGATAAAAAATAAATCATGAAATGAATTTCAAAATGATTATCAAACATAATTACAAAAAGCAATGTAGAACCTAATACAAAATTTGTTACAAAATAATTCACAAAACAAATTAGAATGCAAATTACAAAATATAGTATGCTTCACATCTGCAACAAAGGAAAAGCAATTAATAACGACACGGAAATACTCATACGGAAATAATGATACGGAAACACGAAAATAAAAGTTGAGAGGAAAAATTGGTAGTTGTATTGGATTATTGTGATATTGAATAGTAAATAATTTTTTAAATACGCGTCTTGTCACTTGTGACGCTTTAAAAGTCGCAACAATAGTGGAAAGAAGTATGCGAGCAGCATATAGGGCACTATATGTTTCATGACTCCGGTTTTTTAAATTTTATATGAAAATGGGATAAACTTTTAATTCCCCATCGCGATATATTGGATTTTAAGGGATTTCGAGTAACCCTCGATTACCATATGCACAGTATGCGCAGTAATAAGCACAAATGTGCAATTGTAAAGAATTCCCGCAAGTTATAGTGAAACAAAGTAGCGAAATAAAAAGGTGCTGGTGTCCCCTTGCTAAGAAAAGAAAATCCTAACTAATAATCGGTATTATTTTACTTATTATAGCTAAGGTACTGGGGTGACTACTTTTCTATTGACTTAACAAAAATTCATGTCAGGGATACGGGATAATTTCAAAATGCTCGAATTGTTACTTTGATTTTGGAAACTACTCGAAGGGGAATGCTTTTTTTTACTCGTATTCCGCAAAAATTCCGTGAAATAACTATGACGATGAACGAAATGAACAAGCAAAAATTTTTTAATTTCTATTTAGAATAGAAAGTAAAAAGTTTTTCAACCGAGATTCTAATACGCGATGTACAAGAAAGCGCTAGCCTGAGCCAACAAATATATCACAAAAATATATATTGCACGAGTGTTATTGTACATTAGTACGTTAGCACTCGTGGTCACTATACTCGCTACGAAAATAATAAAATACAACCAGTCACCCGTGCCGTTTCGGACCATTCGTCCTACGACATGATGGACAACCAGAGGAATCGTAAACATGCGACTTACCGATCGTTGACCTCTTCTCCATATGAAAGCAACTCTGAACTGACGACTGTCGCCTTCGTCCTGGCATCAGCGTCACTGTATCTTTCCCTTGCCACGTCGTCAATGCAACGATATCAACATTGGTTGTAATTCCTTCTTCTTTTCTTGGAACACTTTCAAAACACACTCCCGATGTCGCGAACGCGTGAGAACTTGTTTCGACCGGTATCGAGAAAAGATATCACGTTTAAACACGTACGAACGCAAACGATTTAGGAAAAATACAGTTATAATTTAATTGTGATAAAAATATTTAATATTCACTAACACTAATGAAATTAAAAAAATAAAACATAGAATATTTATTTTAGTATTAAATAGATAATTAGAGACAAAAAATGAGTGAAATAATTAAAAGAATAATTAAACATTAAAGTAAATAAATTGTTAAATGTTAAATATAAATGAATAAATTAAATAAATGAAATGATTCGTTAAAAAAGAAAATTAAATAAGTTATTGAAAATAAAAAGTTAATAAATAAGCTTAAATAAAT
>NW_016908520.1:871564-948709 GCF_001483705.2 Eufriesea mexicana | reverse complement strand
TAAATTGTTAAAATTGAAAAATAAATAAATAATTTAAAAAGTTATTAAAAGTAAAAAAAAAAGATAAATTATTAAAAGTTAAAAATAAGTATTTAAATTAAATAAATAATTGAAAATAAAAAATTAATTAATTAATTAAATATATTGTTAAAATTGAATAATAAATAAATTTAAATAAATAATTAAAGGTGAGAAATAATTGAATTAATTAAATAAATTGTTAAAATTGAAAAATAAATAAATAATTTAAAAAGTTATTAAAAGTAAAAAAAAAAGATAAATTATTAAAAGTTAAAAATAAGTATTTAAATTAAATAAATAATTGAAAATAAAAAATAAATTAATTAATTAAATAAATAGTTGAAAGTGAATAATAAATAAATAACTTGAATAAATTATTAATAGTTAAACATAAATAAATAAATTAAATAAATTATTGTAAGTGAAAAATAGATAAATATGTTAATTTAAGCGATTCAGGTTTAGATGTACACGTTATGGCGGCCGAGGAGCAACTGACGTGTCCTGTGACCGCCAAATGCCTATATGAACTGAGGGTATCCTTGCCGAGGTCAAACGGAAGTTCACGAGCTCAATCGATTCTCCAAACATTCTCTAACGTTGTAGTGATCACAAACACAAATACGTAACGTAACGTGGAGTAATCATGGAAAGGGAATGAATAATACTTCAGTTTAAAAATCAACCTAGAAAGAAAATTTGATCTTTCATGAATAATGTTCTCGATGAAGAATTTATTAACAATAAATAGCCTGTTCAACGATAGTGTCTAATATTGTCGTCTATACGCGACTCGTATACGTGACAATTTCGCGTCGTAAAACTTTGGTATCGATCTTTCATCGACCTATTAACGAAACGGATGAATAAGTTCGATCGACGATAGAAGACGAGAAACGAAATGGAGCCTTCGGAAGTGACAGAAATAATTTTATGTACCCTTTATGACTTTTGAATTTTATTTGTTACAAGAACATTATATTGCAGGGAATGTCCGAATTCGGAGATGTTACCGAAATATCGGATTATTATTCCGACTATTATGAAAGTGAATGGGAAGTCCTGGAAGATGAAGAGGATGAAGAGAAAGAGGAAATGGAAGACAAAGAGGAGGAAGTGAAGGAACCGGAGGAAGTAGATATTTTTGCAGACTTGCTAACGGAATTTCGACATAGTATAGCCGAAAAGAAGATGGCCAAAATTATAGCGGAAAAAGATATGCTACAAAAATTGATCGGGGTAATTCCATTTTGGTAATAGTAATTTGAACCAGACAAACGTACATTTACGAAAGAATGTAACAACGAATGCTAACCTTAAATCTGCAGGTAAAAAAGAAAAAAGATGTGTCGGAAGAAACACTGATCACTCTAGAAGAGGCATCCATCGTTTCTACAGAGTCATCCGCAGAAAGTTCTATTCATCCTTGCCTGAAAGATATAGATATTAGCGATTCTCAATTGAAATTGCAAAATCTATACACGGCGTTTCCAATTCCTGACGATCCTGGTTTGGTGCCAGCATTCTGGACCATTCACGAACGCCGAATTACTTATCCAGAGGATGGAGTGATGAAATTTTTCTATTTATCAAAAACATCTCGTATCAGGCCGATAAAATCGTTAGAAGATATGTTACTATCTGATAAAATCAATTTACAGTATTATGGAGTCAACTCACGTGTTATTAGACCACTTTGTGAAGCTTTAATGAAAAATCCTCTCGTACATACAATCAATCTTACAGTAAGATAAATATATCTAATCCATAATATAAATTACTGTATGTAATTGAATACGTTCTTTATATTCTGAATATTATTCTTTTTATCAGAACTATCTTTATTGATTAGCGTTCTTAATAGAAATTAATCGATATTGACAACAACAAAAAATAAGAAACTTGCGATTTTTGCTTTAAATAATTATTCCACAGGGTAATTGGTTATTAGAGGATGCTTGTTATCATTTAAATGATTTACTTCTAAAAAACAATATGGTACATACTTTAATATTATCAGGATGTAAAATTGGTCCAAATGGGATCGCGAAACTTCATGATGGAATTTCGACGAATGTAACATTAAAAAAATTAGATCTCTCCGATTGTAATATTCGTAACGATGGTTTTGATCACATTACAAAAGCAATATGTAATAATGAAAGCATCGAAACCCTTTTACTGAACGATAATCATCTTGACGAATCTTGTTCGGATGCTTTGCAAAAATTATTCTGCTGTTCGAAAACGTTGAAAAGTTTAAGATTGTCATGGAATTCTTTATATACTGTGGAAACCTGGAAAAAATTGATCAAAGGATTCGAGAATAATGAAACTTTAGTCGATTTTGATTTATCTTGGAATGCTTTAGGAAAAGAATGTGTTCCATATCTTCGTCGATTATTGTTACGTTCTTCATCACTGAAAAAGTTACACTTAAATGGTAATATAATGGGGTAAACCCTCATATAGGTTCCATATAACCACTCACGATACAAAATATTTGTAATATTTTTTTTTATGCATGTTTTAAACGTATCTAGGAAATAGATTTTACGATGAAGATATAGCAATTATCGCAACAGGTCTATCAAGAAATAAAACACTCGAGGAATTATATATAGGTAATAACCCTTTGAAAGTAGAGGGTGCATTTACTCTCGTTAAAGCAGTTAGTCCGGAAATATCACCCGAAAGTCCACTACGTATTATGGATCTTACAAATATTTGGGCGAACAAGAATATATTACCAGAGCTTGAAGCAATTCGAAATAATAAACCGTGGCTCGATATTAATTTGGGAGGAATATTTAGTAACTACAAGATTGGAAATCCAGATATAAAAGCGATACTTTTAAAAAGAGCCAACTATGAAGCTATGAAACCAAAGAAAAAACGACATCGAAGAAATTTCGGTCACTTCGTCTTATCACTTTCTGATAATCTCCTTCCAAAAGGTACACAAATGCAAAAATGATATAATATTTAATCTTAATAAAATATAATTAACGTTATAGCAAAGTTTATAGAACTGGTAAAAAAATTTCGACTAAAATTATCTCAATCTCTGATCAATGAACTGATAATTGCATTTGCTGGTACAAGGCATACCATCGATCAAGGACTATTAAAATCTATTTATATGGAACAGTATCCCAATACTAAACTTCCATTGGAAAAGACTGTTAGAAAAAGAAAAATTAAAGATACGAAAACGAAAAAAGAAACAAAGATAAAAACTAAAGAAAAAAAGAAATTATGATAATGAATTTTAAAGTCTATTGTGATATTTTAACTTTAATAATTTAAATAAAATACAATGATATTAGAAGTGTATTTTCTAATAAATATGAAATAAACGTATTAAAAAATTACAATACTAACAATGTAAGTTGTAAAATTCAATACATTTCTTAATAATTAGTCTATGTAAAATATTCTAGCAGAAATATCATCAACAATCCAATTTATTCCTTCTACGAGGTTTTCTCCTGTAACTGCTGAACATTTGTATATTTGCCAGTGATGAGTCTTAATACTAGGTAATTCCAAAATTTCTGCAATGTCAGATGCATTTAATGCACCAGGTAAATCTTGTTTATTTGCAAGTATTAATAAACTTGCTCCTTCTAATCTCTCCTCTTGCAAAAGTTTGTATAATTCTGTCTTACAATCTTCTAATCTTCTTCTATCTGCGCTATCAATCACCCATATAAGACCATCTGTAGACTCAAAATAATTTCTCCAGTACGAACGCAATGATTTTTGACCACCTACATCCCATATATTAAGTTTATATCCACGATGTTCTAAAGTTTTAATATTGAAACCAAGAGTTGGTGATATTGTATCAATTGGTTCTCCATTAATTCTCTTTAAAACTGTTGTCTTGCCAGCATTATCCAAACCTCTGTAAAGATATAAAACATAAAAGAGATCACACACACATATATGAGAAACTACAGTCATTAAAATAATAAAAAAATTTTGAAAAATAAATAATGAATTCTTTAACATAGATGCATACTTTTGGTTAAAAAATACATATCAGTGTAATAAGACATACATGACATACATTTAACCTAAAAATATTAAAATATATAAAAATATTAAATACGTACAGCATTAAAATGCGCATTTCTTTCTCCTTTTGTTTCAATTTTTTAAGTACTGTTAACAATCCCATTATTAATTATATAAAAAATATCACTGACCACAATTTTATGACATCAGTTCAGAACATGTAAATCTATCCAACTTGTCAATCTTAACCTATATAGGAAACAACAATATTAAATCTAACATCGAATAAATATCTAATATTTAGCATCAAATATAATGTTAATAAAATTACATTTTTAATTATTCATAATGTATATATTTAATAGAAATGGTAAACTGATATCACTAAAGTAAAGGTAGTGAATAAATAATAATATTAAACAGCATTAAACATAATAACAAATAATTTTAAAGAATATATAAAAAGTTATATAATTTATTATGATAAAAGTAATTCTGCGACTTTATTAACAACATCAGGATGACAAAGTGCATTAATAATATTTTCAGACAAATGTTGACCAGATGAATATGTATTTTCTAAATCAGTATCAGTTTTAGAATTGTCTTTTAACAATTTATTCGAATCTTCAGAAAATCTCTCTCTTTTCACTTTTAAAAGTTCTTTTAGTTCTATTGTTTTGAGATCATGAAGTAGCTTTACATAAACAGGATATTCCATTGCTAAATCTTTGGCAGTCCATGTACTACTTTTCATTCTTTTATATGGTGATTCTACATTTTCCATTCTTTTACATTCTTTTACAGCAACATTAAGCTGTTAAATAAATTAATTTTATTTTTTAATATTTATAATTAAAAATATCAATATAGAAAATTATCAAATATATCATTTTTGATAAATAATGTTTATTATACATTACCAAATTTATACAATCAATTTCATCAGGTACATTACAAATATCTTTCCCAATTCTGGCTACTATTAATTTAACAATAGCTTCCTTGACTCTTGATACATTATCTGTTATTACTGGTACCCATATATTGACACTAATAGTAAAATCCAATGATTCAACATAATGCCACCACCCTGGTGGAACAAATAATATGTCTCCTGGTTCCAGAGTTACTAGCTTTGCTGTATCTTGTATTTTTAATATATTAATCTCATCTTCCTTAGTAGGACAAAAAAAATTGTATTTACTATATACTGTAGATTCTTCATAAGGAATCCTTGTTGGTTGAAGGAAATTACTTGAACTTGGAGGAAATAATAACCATTGTTTCCTAAAAATGCAATATAAGTATATTATTTCTATATTATCTTTTTATTTTATCTTTTTTGTTTTGTTTGGCTAGCCCATTTCGTAGATAAACAGTTAATTTAAATATAACTGACCTTCCATGAATTTGAGCTATTAAATTACAGCCATAAGAATCTTGATGACAATTTGTATGAGCTCCTTTACTTCCGATCCAAATTGTAGAATCATCACCAGTTTTATCAATACCAAATATTCTCCAATTTATTGAATTTATTATTTCTAATTTATTTTTAAACCATTCTTGCATATATTTATAATCAAAGTAATACCATTTCTTATCATTTTCAGAGAGATTTATATTTTGAATAAACTCTGTTAATGTCATTGAAACTGTTGAACAATTTATCTCCCATTGTGGACTCTGAAAGATATAAAATTGTGAAACTTATAGTAATAATATATTTCTAATACACATAAAAGAAAAAATGTGTAACTAAAATAATAGCAATTTACCATAGACCTAGCATTATAACCAACTCGAAACGGTAATTTAATATCTCCGAATTTTTCTGCAAGTTCAGATAAATTCCATTCAAATAATTTCCAACATTCACCTTTTACATTTCGTAATATTTGTTGAAATATTACTGGCTCTTTAATTTCCATAACAGCTTGATGTAAAATCTTGTCTGATGGTGAATTCAGTTTTTCCATCATTGAAAATTATTTATTCTTTGTCAGGTTATAAGTTATTATAAGTCCAAAATATAAATTCAACTTCATCTATAAGTTATTGAAACATTTAATATTTACGCTTCTTTGATTGCTTATGAATAAGAACATATTTTATTCACAAAATCAAAATAATCTTTATAAGTGATAAATTTAAAGTTGTTTAAGAAAAATTAAAATTCTTAGTGAACTATGATAATTTCAAGTCGTATGTATTACATATTCTAACCTAAAACAACTTCGTTGTGGTACATCAAACTGTGTAGTAGAATATTTTTTAGTTATATTTGACAAGTAAATATGTTAAAATATACGCAGCTGTGTAGAAATTACGTAAAATTAAAACCAGCGCTTCTTTTTAATCAAACTAATGTATTGATGCAACAAAACCGAGTAATATTTTATTATTAAATCTACTAAAGATTAAAACGAAATTGAATACTTTAAAATAAATATTTACTATTCTTTATTTTAGAACACGTTTATCTTAAGAAGAAAATACCAAGTGCCCCTTTATAAAAAATACCAGAAATATCCACGGCTAACACATAAACATTTCATTTATGAACTTGTAGAAGATACAGATATTAAACCACAAAAATGTATTGATATAGTTTTGTTAGAAACTATAAAAGGAGTTGGTATAAAAGGACAGAAAGTTACAGTAAAGTCTCAGAAAGCTTATGAAACTTTAATATTACCAAAACTGGCCGTATATGCAACACCTGAAAATTTAAAGAAGTATATAATAGAAGAGCAAGATATTGATAAATTATCATATAGTTCTCCATTTATAGAAAGAACAATAAACCTATTAGCTCAATGTTATTTACCGATAAGAATGTCCATAGATATACCATGGACTATAGAAAAATGGCACGTGAGGGTATCATTTCGTGTATTAGGTTACATTGTACCTGAAGATGCTATAACTCTTCCAAAGAAAACTATATCTGGGCCTGATTTATCCATTGAAAATAAAGAATTTTACATTATTGTCAAAATCAATAATCAAGAAGAAGTGAAAGTCAGATGTAAAATTTTTCATTATTCTTCTAATGAACAGAAAAAAATTAAGTACGATGTACCATTGTATGAATTACCAAACATACCAATTTTTGCAGAAGATGAACCAATATTAAATTCCCTTCCGAAACATCGTTTATTTAAAATGAAAGTTGATAATATAAATGAATAAAGAGTAAATGATAATTATATAATACTATTATAAATGTATTACAATAAAAAGAACTTTATTAGAAGAAAATATTAGTTTTGTTACATTTATATTTCAATAGTATGCACAAAAAATTATGATAAATAACATGTAATGTAATTGTATATATGTATGTACAAATATAGTTATATATGAATTTCAGCTATAAAGTAAATGACTATAATTATAACTACTATTTTTTTTTAGAACAATTTGTTTTTAATTTTTTATAAATTATCATGTACACATAAACATCTTTACAGTTTTACATATTACATCTTTCTCAATATAAATTTTATTTCTTAAGGTATACTTATATTCATAAAACATGTATGTAATCAATGATTGATTTCTCCATCATTCTGTAATAATTTGCTTTTCACTTTTCAATTAGTTAACCTGACTTTTTACTAATTTCATTATTGTAAATGAAATGTATAATAATTTATTATTTTAATATTTAAAAATGGAAGAAAAATATTTTGCATGGGATGAAATTTCTGATGCTTTAATTTTATTAAGGTAATAATTAAATAAATCTTATATTTTTATATCCATTGTGTTTCAAGTAATAACTTATTCGTAAATGACAAATGGTAAATATTTATTACAATTACTATCTTTTCTATACTCAAATGTAAGTACACAAAAAACTGAGGATGAACATATCAAGAAGATTAAACAACAATCTGATCCTGTACATCAATCAAAGGTATACTGTCCTCATGCATACTTGATTTTAAATTTTCACGAAACTGTAAGCCAACGTGATAAGGTAAATGATACAAAGAAAAAAATCTCGGTTATAATAACATTTATAATTTTTTTGTTTTTCAAGTACATATTATTTCAGCTAAGATTTAGAAAATATCATTTAAGAAAAGTATCTCCAAATGAACCAAATGTTATTATTTTGCAAGATATAAAGGATCTTGTGATGTTTTTATTAATCAGCCCCATAAGTTCTCAGTTTGTAAACTTTTTTCATTTACCAATTGTTGATCGCTTTTTGAGAGCTGTAATACTTTATTTTCAACATTATGTGATAACATGGGAAGAATTAATGAACGAACGTACAGCTACTATGAAAAAAGCTCCAAATCCATTAGCTCAGGGCTATAGATTTAAATATACAGAAGAAATGCAAAATCTGCGTTGTGTCTTAGGTAGAGAATATGCTGACTTAATAATAGGTTGTCAAGACATTATACAATACCATCATATGATTGGAGGAAAGAAAGGAGCACCATCTTTGACACAATCACAAGGAGAGAAAGATTTAAGAATATTTGAAGTATTAATTTGTATGACACATCGTATTGTTTGGATAGCTTTAGAACGTAAATATTTTAGTTTGATTGGTAAGTCTGTGTTATAATAAAATAAATAACATCAGATATCTATAAAAGAATAAGTAAGTAATAGTAGGTATATTCGAATAAACAATAAGATATTTATTATAGAAATAGAATTGCATAGATTATTTAGAACTGAAACATATAACATAGCAGAAAGACAAAGTTATACAATTCAAGATATGTTATTTGATGATATTCAAGTATTACAAGGTCACAAAATACAAGAAAAAAGAAAATTACTAAGGAATTCACCTCTAATACAAGAATTAATATATTCAAATTATGATTATCGTCTTCTGACTTTAGGTATTTATTTTTATATATTTCATTTTAAAATAAAAAATAATACATTATATTTTACAGGAATGCAAGACAATTCAAATGACAAACGCATTCTTTATTTACAACATGCTCTTGTTGTTGAAGAAGATAAATTACATGAACTGGGAATAAAAATAGGAATTTTAGGAGAAAATAAAGCTAATTATGATATAATATTAATGCCCATTGAAGAAAGAGATGAAAAACTGGATAAAACTCAATTATCTGAAAAAAGAAAATATGAGAGAAAGAAAAGCATTAAAGATACAGATATAGTAAGTTTTTATCAACATTTTTTAAGTTACCAAACGTTACAAACATTACATTTTTATGTTTAAATTGTAGAAAATACCAGTAAAAATTCGACAACTTCCACCATTCCAAACTAAGCCCGATTTAATACGAGATTTTTCAATGAAAACAATTAATATTATACCAAGAGGCTATAAAATTACTCGTGAGAAAACAAGAAAAAAATGGTTAAGTAGAGAAATAAAACGTCAGGAACATAAAGAAACAGATACATATTCAATAGTAACAATTTTAGATTAATTATTTCTTTAGGAATAAATTTAAAATTATTTAAATATGATATCAGCGCTTCTTTTTATACACATGTATTTGTGCAATTTATACAAAAATTTTTCATTAAGAAAAGCAATTTTTTATCTTACTATCTTTTAGCTGTATTGAAGTTCTAGGAATATTGTTAAAATTTTTTCAATCAAAAATTTACACAAGCTATGATAAAACAAAATATTATTCTTTTAATAAACTGAATACTTGTATAATAGAAAAGAATACTGTTTTTTTTTTTAATAAAATATTTAATGCTTTAATTATACTATAATAATATGTTTATGTATGTGATTTCATAGAACTTGATAATTTTCATATTTCTATCACTTGTCAAATACAAAACTACTTATAATACTTCATAATACACTGACTACATATTAAATACTATTACTTGTAATGATATTACTCAAACAAGCAGAAATGATACAAATTTTTATTTGCATTAATTATATCATTAAATAAATAAAGCTTGAAAATTTGTAATTTATGTAAATTTAAAATATATTCATTTATTGAAAAATTATCATCATATGTTAAGGAATGCAAGAAATAATTGAAACAAATATATTGTATATAACGAATGACAACAAGCAAAATATTTTTTTTTAATATATTTGTTAAACTTAAAATAAATAGAACACAAATTAGTTGGTGATTACTATTTCAAGACCGTTTTATTTTTCGTGTAATTATCTAATGTTAATATGAATTAATAACAATTAAATAGTTGAAAATATGTGTCTATATCTGATTTTCTAAAAAGTCTACCCAAATAATAATTTAAATACTTTGTATTTAGTTTTACACTGTAAATAATAGTGAACATAGAAAGTACAAAGTATTCATATTGTTACCTACATAAAAAAAATTGTAAGCAATTAATACAAAATATGAAAAATTATTTAAAATTACTCATAATATACACTGAAAAAAATCTGTAAGCAAAAATACTGATAATTTCTTTATCACATGAAGCATCATTAAACAGAGACACATATGTTCAAAAATAACAATTTAAGGATGTGATAAGGGTGGATAAACTGAGTACAATAAGACAATGTAAAAAATATGCTTATTATAATTGGTAATGCCTAATAATGCGCACTAATGTTGATATTTTACAAGGAGATACACATATAGGTACATTTGAAGCAATGCATTTTTATGATTAAATTCTGCATTGTTCTTATATAAATAATTATTGTACCTACTTACTACAAGTATATATAATAACATATATCATCATAATATACATATATACATATATATGTATATATATGTATGTATGTATGTATATACTTTTTCTCTCTTTCTCTCTCTCACACGCACACGTACACGCACACACGCGCGCGCACATATTATATACATATATATACATATATGTATATATCATTAATTTAATCCCAATATGGGTTAAATCGTAAATTATATTGTGTTTGTTTTCATTTACAAGTGGCAAATTTACTGTCCATTTGCGATGGTTTACATTTAGCTAAAACATTTATTATTCAAGATATACTTTTTTGTGACCTATTATTTATGAATAATGACACGCATATATAGGTACAAAAATTAATACCTTAACAAGTATATTTGGCACAGAATCTTTGACAATAAAAACTAGATCTCCCAGAAACTTATACAATTTTGATGTTATATGTAAACTGCTTTTTTAAATCTAATGATTCTTTATAATCTGCATTGTGATTCAATAAAGTTTTTTTTATTTAATTTCAATTACGACATGTATAAAAATTATGATAATCTGCAATATATTATGTGCATTTGAAAATGGTACATTATATAAATAACTCTAATATCAATGCTGTAACTGTATTTTATAATCACTTAAATGTTAAGTGGCAGTAAATGATTCAGCGACATAATCTAGTTTCATTCTCAAAATCTGTGCCTTATTAAAATTTTTTTAATCTCGTTTTCATAGGATGTTATTTTGAATAATAAAATAATATATTGCGTGTCATCCTTTCTTATAGGCTGCAAAGGAAATTTAAACATATTACACTTACTAAAAATATCAAAAATGAAACTATTTCGGCACTTCTTATTAAGTTGAATCTTTAATTATATGTTACAGCTATCTATTACTGAACATTTGTCTACATGATTATAATACAAAATGAATAAAATGAATGTGATGATTATGCATATATCAGTAAGGCTATTTGCAGTTATTCGCATATATTATTACAACAGATAGATGATGAAAATGAATATGACTATTTATATGTATATGTAGTTTTTCTATTTTTTTTTTTAAGTTCAGCCATGTGTTCATATAATTTTTTTGTAAGTTTCTTAGTAGAAAATGATCTGCTGAAATACTTCTTTTATTCAAACAAAAATTATGTTATATTCTTATCAAAATATTCTATAAAGATGGTAATTGTACTAATTATTAATAAAAGATTTTAATTCTATTTAAAACACATCAATTTTACACAACTTATAGAAGTTATATAAAATTGTTTATTTCTATTGGAAATTATTTATTAATATTAAAATCATTATTAATGAAAATAATGTATTAATAAATGTGTTTAAATAAATTTTACTTTGGATCATAACTGAATAGACAAAAATGAATTTATATAAGCAAAAAAATTTAAATATAGTAAAATTATTTTACAAGAGTATTTTCTTTTTGTTGATTTTTATATCCCTCATAATTAAAAAGCATTTTTTGCTCTATTATTATAACTACAACACTGTAACTGAACTTATAAATTGCAAGTACATATATAAAAGGATAAGATGAGATATGATCCTTTCATGATTATTTTTCAGCAAGGATGGAGGTTTTCCATTTACAAGAAATATGATCCTCTTTTCTGTGAATCTAGCTATATGAGTTGTACCCAATGAAATTTACATTAAATTAGTAATAGTTACTATTTCTTTTTACTCTCTGTATGTCAATCCCTGCCATTATCTCGGATTTTTGTAGTTACGCAACGAAAGTCAATAACACAATCTTACATTTAGCAGCACAGACACAAACAGTACTTCTTTCTATATTGTAAGGAACACACGTGAACTCGTTTTCAAATTATTATATTATTAAAATAGACGGGGCTACGAAGCAATGTCTGACATAAGTTGAGCCAATAAAGCTGGCTCTAAAAGTCCTTGTGTTTGCCCCATTCTTTCCAAATTTCGTACATCTTTATTTACTGCCTCTAAGGCTCGTTCTAATTCTTCTTCTTCTTCTCTTGATGGTTCATATTCCCCATTTCTGCCTTCTAAAAGAAAAATAATAGTTTAGTTTATGTTTAGACTTAAAGTAATGTATGTGAAGTTATTTCATTCTAAACTCAAAGAAATTAGTACACAATAAAATAGAAAACATTATAATTACCAATGAACAAGTCATTAAACGCATCAGCAGGTAAATTGTTGAGCACATTGCCAAAGTCATGCTCTGCAGGATCCAAAGAAGGAAATACTTCATGATCTCCCAGATCTACTTTAAGTCCTCCTCCAAGACCAAGTCCTAATCCTAAGTTTAAATTAGCAGAATTTGAACTTCCTTGCGCTACAGTATTCAAATTATTCAATGTTTTTGTCTGATTTTCACTAGAGTTTATTTGATTCAAATATTGACTCTCTTCATGTACCAACGTTGGATCTTTAGTTTCCAATTTATTTGCTGGAGGCCGTTTTCGTTTCTTTGGCCTGGATTTTGGTTTAGGCCTGGGAATTGTGGGAGATGTTGGTTTTTTACGAGCTTTCTTTGGTTTAGACTCTTGGGCTTTACGATGATAATTATCTCTTTTCCTTGCATGTTCTGGACAAAGAGGTAACTCATGTGCAACATCAAACACAGGAATACAACATTGTGTATTATCACTAAATTTGGCAGTGCAATGTTCAAATAAAAGTTGATCTCCATTTAACATAATATGACGAGAACAATGACGAGTACATGGCAAAGATGTCTGTTGACATCCTTCAGCTCCACAAAGTTCACCAACTAAAAGTGGTCCATCTATCACTTTACTTGTACTTGGAGAACCACTTAAAACTCTTGCTGTAGATGCAGGATCCTTATAAGCAGCTTCTAACAAACATCTAGCTCTATCACGTAACAAAATTTCAGAGTCTGTTCCACCTTTATGTAACTGAAGTAATCTTCGTCTCAATTGAGATCGCAATTGACAAAGGCGTGCAGAACGATTCAATGTTGAAGTGTTTTCTCCAGAAAACCAATAACGTTGATAAATTGTCATTTCATCTCCACTAGAATCACTATCCAATATTTCATCTCCAGCTCTAGGATAATACAGTAAAGTATGGTCCCGACTTTGCCTTCTATTTTTTAGTCTTTGTAAATTTTCGATATGATGTTGCTTCTGATGAATTGCTTTTGCAAATTTATAATCTATGTGTTCACCATCACCACTACCACTGCCACCACCACCAACACTACAGTCAGCATCTAATTCTACAGCACGATCTTGTACAGCTTTGAATTCCGCATCTGGTACGGATGTTATCCTTATTCTTTGTTTCATACATTTTCCTTTAGTCTTATTATTTTTACAATTTTGCATTACTTTAGAATTTTTAGATGACACTACTGTAACATTTCTTCCTGTTGCTGTACCAAATGGCTCTGGTTCACTGAAAATATATGGATCGACATCTTGACGAGCCTCAGTTTTCAGCAAAGCCTTCAAGCGATCCGAAAACTTCAATTTATTGTCCATGTTTGAGTTTTCGGATATAGGGACCTTCATTGATTACCGTTTTCTTTGTATACTGTTCCACCTGCATTCTCAAACTCTCCAAATCAACTTTCTTTCTAACTAGATAAAACTTAGTTCACGCCATGTGCCTAGATCCAAGTCCATATATAAATATTTCTGAATTCATAATACTGCATAATAAAAAAATAAAAAATTAGTTTTATTGTATTATATCACAGTTTGGTTTTCTTTGTAATTGCTTTAAACACATTAATGTTTACATATGCTTCAAGGTAATATAACTAATAATAAAATGAATTTTTATACAAAGTATAATAAATTATAAAATAGTCATATGCACTACTTATGCTAATATATTAATGTGCATCCAGCTATCTTATTTACATACATTTGCATATACACAAAACTTGGTTTTGCCATGGGCTATGTTTTAATAGAAAGATTAAAATTGATTATCTACTGTTTAGTATCAAATTTTGTAGTGGAGTTTTACAAAAAAGCTCATATATTTAAATGATAATAAAATTTATTCTGTATTGTAAAAGTGCAAATAATACTTTAGCAGTCAATAATATCTAGATCAATTAAAGCTATATATCACTCTAAGTTTAAATTCGCATATTTCTATATATAATGTGTATCAGGTGATTATCAAAGTCTCCTGATTCAAGCATTAAGCGTGAACTTAGTCCATGGCTAGATCAGGATAAAAACAATCTTTGCCTCGCATAGCAATTCACATTAAATATACTTTATACATTTTCAAATATTTGTATTATACGAAACTTCAAAGCATTGAATGTGGATCCTAAAAGTTCTGACACTCTCAGACAAGTCAAAGCCATATTAATAAACATTTTATCTCTAATGTTGACATGAGTACATGGATGCTGGATATCAACACTGTTTGGTTATGTTCACTCCTTATATAGGCAATAAGACACTGTGCAAAATACTGTAATCAAGTTTCAATAATATGGTCAGAAAAACTAAAGAGGTGAGTCTTGTAGCATATTTATACCCTATATTAAGGGTAAACTATTCACAAATACTATCACGAAATTCCGTTTATGGACTCGTTTCGTTTAGTTTAACCGAGGTTGGGATAATGGAAATTACTCCCAACAGTAATGAAAGTTGTTGCCCAATCAGAAACAATCTGATCTTTTTCATGCAAAATACACTCCAACAAGATTACAGATTCACGCACAAAATTCAGTATTCATCGATAATAACATTAGAAAGACATGTCAGATGTAAAGGAAGCAAAATGGCGGACACTGCACACACGAACAGTTTCTGATGCGAAAAATCTTTGAATTCATTGTATTATCATTATGAATTTGGTATACAAACATTTTACGTCCCTTTTAAGTGTTAACTAATTTTATGTGATAATTTACAAAAATATATTTTTACATGATTTCGACTATTTTAGTTAAAAATGTTTAGATTGTTCTTCGTTATTCGGTTTGACATAACCTAATTGCTCACATATATAATAGATTTATTTTATTTTTATTTCTTTCTTTTTGAAAAATAAAATAATATGAATAAAGTAACACGTATGATAATATTGAATGTCTTAATTTTGAAAAATGCATTTTTTTTATCTACTTTCCTTCATTATGTTTTCTTAGTTATATTTAAGATAACTGTCTTCCATTTATATAAATGTATAGTTTTTCATTGATATTTCAAAATATTACACAATGCATAAAGCTCTATTATGTTATTAGATAAAATTATATTACACAATTTTTATATATTAATATTAAGATAATGTTTTATAATTGGTTAAACCGTAATAATTGAAAATTATAGAGATATGATATATCACATTTTCCGTTTTTTACAAGAGAACAATTATAAAATATAATACGATATTTAGTATTATCAAAATTGTTTTTTATTTGGTTTTGAAATTAAATATATATCATTGCCAACCCTTGATTATTTCAAAAATATTGATTGTTTTAACATTAATTATGTTCTTGGTTTTTATAAAACTTTGTAAATTTATTATCTATTTTTAAAAAACTTTAAACTTGACAAATTGCTTATGTTATACTAAATTATTCCTTTTTAGTCACTAACATTAAAACTAGAAAATCAACGAAAATAGGTTTATGTTTTTATCATATAATCTTTATAAGTTATATATCAAAAGATATTTAAAAATAAATAAACTTAGACTAACCATTGTAAATAAACTTGAATTTTTGTAACAAATATAAGAAAAATACAATAAATATCATAAGTGTTGTCTATAGAAAAAGAATAATGAAGACAAAATGAATTATGTAGCTATTAAATATAAAATCGTATATGTACGCATGTATTCAAACATATAATGTCGAAAGCGAGATAATTACACGTATAAGATTGTGATTTATAAATAATTTTCATATTCTACAATCAAATCGTATTTTTATACCTATCAATTTTAATATCTTATTTTTAACATTAATAATAAGTAAATATAGATTTTATAGTTAAGTAATAAGCAATTCTAAAAGATAATTAAAATTCATAAAGCTAGTAACTTTGAAAAAAATTATTACCAGTGATCAGCTGATTTTGACATTTAAAAGACTATAACCTATTAATATATAACAGAATACCACCTGTTGATTTATTTCTTTCTTTTCGAAAAGACCTTTTATTTATTTAATTATTTATTATCAATACTTTACTATTTAAAAAAACAGCTCGATTCAAATATTATATTAATATTTTATTTTATCAAATAACATAATATACGTATGTAAATTATACAAACAAATTTTTATATACTAAATGTATGTTTAGTATATATAATTTAACTCTTTTATTATTATATAAGAATCTTTAACATTTTGTATTTCTAATATAATTATATTGAGGGTTCCTGAATTTTATATAGAAGGTAAAATAATCTCCTCAATAATATATATTACAATCTTATTTCATTTATATTTTTTTCCTTGTTCTCTTTATAATTAAATATACACAATGATTATGTACACAACTATTTTGTGTACCTAACATTGCTTTAACTATAATTTTGTAGCTTTTGAAACATATATATCTACTAAAAACAGTAACCAGATTGAGTTATATACACGTTATAAACAAATGCAATTATACTGTAGATCATAAAAATATAAATTTTAGACTTGAATGGAAAATGAATTACTGTACATAAGAAAAGTATTAGTACAAATAATTAAAAAATTACAAGGCAAAATAATATAATTTACTTGAAAATATATCTCCATTGCATAAAATTCAATTTCTGTTTTTAGAATTTTAAATTTTACACAAAAAAATAAGTTAAATGCCAAATGTACAATATTTTTAAGTGACAAGTTTGTTCCTACAAATATTTAACAAGAATAGTATACAATAAACTGTGTATACATAACATATTTAATCCCTCTGATCTCACCTGCTTGATATTTTGTAAATGTTTTTATTCACTTTGACTAGGAAATTTCTCTCATTGGTGTTTAATGTGTATTACACAAATATGCATTAACTTTTTAACATGTTTTTCGTTCAATAATTCAATGTATTGCTTATATTCATAATTTGCAAAATGAACATAATATGCATAAGATGACAAATGAAGTGAGCAAAAAACTAGAAATTTGATAAGCACAAAAAAATTTTAAATATGTAAAGATATTATTTCTGCATTTCAGAAATAATGTTAATTTGTTATGGAAATGCATCATATACTACAATCATATAGAAATTATATTTTACCTAAGCGATATGTAAAAATTTTATACATAGATAATATTTTATAATTTTAGAACAATTAACAAAAAGTGTATGTACTATAATAAGTAAAATTAAAGATATGATCCTTTTTTTCAAGATTATTCTTACTGAAAAAATTGTCCCAATTGCTTTTAATGTTGGAAACTTCTTTTATTCTATATTTTAGTTGATTCGATTTTTAATGATATTAAAGTCTTAATTTGAGGTATAGTTTGTGGTAGACCCAAGGGACGGTAATTCTTTTTTCTTAGTATAAAAGTTGTATTTGAAAATTATTATGAATTATATAAGAAATGTATGTTACGTAGTTTTTCGTTGAGGTTTTTGTCCTTTAATAATAATTGGCCGGCCTTTTATATAACCTTTCTTGCGACGTGGTGTCTGAAACATTAATATCCCCCCCCCCACAACTTCAACTACATTTCAAAATTACATAATGTTATAATTTAAAAAATGAAAAACGATACGATTAAGAATTCAAGAAATGAAAGCTTTAATTCTTTATTGTATGAAATAGAATTCTTACCTTTTTACTGACATATGAATTGGCATTACGTGTAACAATTCGTTTGGATATTGGAATGCTCGGTCTATTAAATTCATTTGGTTTTTTCACCCTAAAATTGTATTTTAGTAAAGTTTGTAATTTATAATATAAAAATTACAGTTTATAAAATTAATTTATAATTTTGTTATCATTATTTATAGAATTACCTGTAAATTCTAACAAGCCAATGCTCAGTTGTATAGGCTTCTTCCAAATATGTCAACTGAAAATTTTTATTTCCTATTTCGGCATTACGCGTACGATCGAAACCAAACGGCGAGCTATAATCCATTTTTACTTCTCCAAATCGATAATAGCATAATTTATACATTAGTGAATTCAAAAGAGTAGGTGAACCTTCAGAATCCACACGAAATTCTCCTTTTTCAGTAAAATAATCACTTTCACGAATATCTTGTGGATGTTCACCTTCAGCAATTCGTACCATCCAAAGGAACTTATTAACATCATCTCCAGAATATCCAATAATTCCTCCAAAAATAACTAGTACATAATCTACATCTAATGATGACATGATTTCATAAGCAGCACTTTCATTTGAGCTCAATGCCTTTCCAACTAGAGCTATATGTGAATTATTCCAAGTGTTATTGTCCACAAGTGTAGTTCTATATTCAAATGAAACATATTTTATATTGTACAGTTTTATGGAATATAATAAAATGTTTTCAACATGTTATTTTCTAATAATATATACCTATTAGCCATTCCAGCAATTTGATAACCATAATCCCACCAACTCATAATTCTAGCATCAATAGGAGTATTTTGGGCTAACCAGTAATAAGCTTCTCTAAAATCGTCGAGAATAGCTCTACCACCATCATTACTATATGATGACAAAACAATTGAGGGGCTAGAATATGCATTACTCGTAATCCAAGTGCAATGCAAAGTAAACATCATCATTAACATAAATGCACCAATGATAACACCATTTCGAAGATTAACACCTAATCCATCACCATTACCCCTAGGTCTCTCATGTTTCATTCTACGAAGTTTACCCGCTTTATCGTAAAGAGATCTACCAGGACTTCTCTCTCTTTCTTCTTCACTTTCTTCTTCACTTCCATTACTACTTCGATCATTTCTTTCATTGTCTTCCTCTTTAAAGAACAATTCAAGAAGATCACTGAATGCTACTCCAGCAAGCATACAAACAACAGGAGTCAAAGTGAGCATGAGCCTCACCATTACTCCAGCAAAATAAACGGCACTTATAGCATATAATATAACTATAAAATAATTATAATTAATAATGCATTTATGTAATAAATCAAAAAACAATTTTATTGTGAAATCTTACCGAAAACGCGTTCATCATTAATACGTTTAATGCAGTACCAAAGGCCCACAGGAAATGTTGTAACAAGAATATGTAAATCGAAGAAAAAGCTAAACCATGTTGTAGGTTGATGTTCAGAAACAGATGCTATTATTGGAATGTGTATTTTTGCATAACCAGTATCCCAAAGTGAATAAAATCTTCCACTCCAAGGTGCAACAACACCAGCATAAGTTAAACAAATTAAAAGAAACAAGAGAATACCAGCTGTAACTATAACAATTCCTCCAAAGTACTTCATTTCAGATTTCGTAAGTACAGTTTTTAAGTATCTACAATAATAAAACATATTTTACTAAAATAATTTGATATGTCAACATGAAGAACATACTAAATCAACTCACCTGAAAGCTGCCACAAAAATTAATAAACCAAATACACCTCCAGCTGCCATGTGTTCTGATGTTCTTATTGGTTGAAAACCAACAAATGGTATTTGCATACTTAGTAAAAGCCCCAAAATATAGAATGTAGTGTAACTTGTAAAAAGACGATTACTGAACCGATTCATGACTAATAATATAAAAACATGAAGTGGAATTAAATTAATAATAAAAACATAACCACCCCATGCAGATACCATATAAAAATATGACAAAGTAGTCATAGAAGCCCAAAATATAGAACCAGTTTTAACTGATTTAACCCAAAGATAATATGTAATTTGGAGTGCAAAAATAGCAATGCCTTCATTGTCATAACTTCCTGCTACAGATCTTGAAATGTAACCAGGTACAATTGCAATAAAACATGCTGCAAATAAACCAGCACCTGCACTCCATATTTCTTTTGTTAATAAGTACGTAGAAATGGCTGTGAGGCCACTAAATATTGGAGCTAAGAATACACAAATGTCTTTTATATGCACTGGGATATTTAAAGAATGTAATATGTAATGTATAGATCCAGATGTTATCATTAATCCAGGATAAACAGTTCCACCTACAATACGACCCAATGGATACCATGCTCTTTCATCAAACCAATTTAAAAAATTATAGAATCCATGTTGCACCATATATGCTGTTGCTCTGTAGTTAAACCTAAGAATATTTCATTTATAATACATATAATATTACTTTATTATAATAATCGCAATACATGATAAAATGAATTTGCATTTTTAACCAAAATATCGTTTATCTTACAAAATAATTAATAAATCTTAAATAAAAAATATTAAAGTAAATTAAATTATCAATAAATATATGTATTTTAATATAATGTAAAAATACATACCATGGATCGAATTCGTGTATAATACTTTCGAATCGTATTACTGCAAATAACCGAGAGGCAAATCCTGAGATCCAAGCAAGTAGCAAAACAGTAAAAGTAATGAGAGAACTAAGACCAGCAGCGTTTGTTAATGTAGAAGTTTTCATTTGCTTAGATGTCGATTTCTTATCAGGAAACATATCTTTTCTGCTATTTGTTATGGATGTTCTATTTGGCAACATATTTTCTTTAAATTTATAAATGTAATGAAAAATATTTCTGTTAAATTTTAACAGACATTTGACATGAACATATTAACATTTGTTTCTATTCAACACGTTGCAAATCAAGCAGTCCGCAACAAATTACCAAACCACTATGCCTAGGCTAGAAGTTTAAGACACGTTGAACACCGGCTACGTGTTAACCATGACTTCCACAATGATCTGTACTCTCATAGAAATATGATACAGGAATAGTATGTTCGAATATACGCTTAAATGCACACTACAATATGAATATCAAGCTGCTGATTGGTTCCATTAATAAAGTCAGAAATAGTTCGCCTACCAATGAGATTAATTTTATACCAATGAAATATCCGGTCATTAACTATAATCTAAATACAGATTCAGTCGCGTATAAACAGTAATACTTATCTCAAAACGTCATATCCGGATAATTCTATTACTTAATAATTACGTCTTAAATACGTTGAAAAAGTAATATTTCTTGTTTCCATTGTAAATATATAAAAAATTTTGAAAATTTTGGTATGTAATGAGATAAAACATTAATTAGAATGTTACAAATAAATAGTGACTTATAGATAAAAATCTGAAAAGGTGAAATTGATTTGATGAGATACTATAAACTATTTTTTTGATTACGCATGTAATTTGAAAATAATTGTTAACAAAAATTTGTTTGTTCGACAACAAATTTATGGAATAATACGAATTAAAACCAATTATTTAAATAGTATAAAAGACATTTATTTTCTCATGTTTACTAGTAAGGAGCAATTACTAAAACGTACTGGAAAAAATCCTATCGGTCGTTACGATTTTTTAAAACTTTTAGCTACAGAATATAAAACTACTAAATCTAAAGGTAATTTATATGAAAAATATAATTGTTTATAATTAAGAATAGTATAATGAAATATCGTTATAGATGCAAAGGAGCAGGTATTAGCAAATCTTGCTAATTTTGCTTATGATCCCATCAATTATGGATACATAAGACAACTACAAATAATTGATTTGTTTCTTCATACTTTGTCAGAAGATAATTTAAAATTAGTACGTTTTGCTGTAGGAGGTATTTGTAACGTATGTGCTGGTAAGTATATGATTGCTTTAAAAAATATGTATTCACAATAATCAGTAATTATATTTTAGATCCTGTAAATAAATTATATATTTTACGTAATCAAGGAATACAACTATTGACATCACTACTTTCTTTACAAGATGAAAACATTATACTCTCAGTGATTACTAGTTTAATATTTTTAATAACTCCTGAATCTGAAAATGAAATAACAACTGAATTGATCGAAAAAATATCTAACTTATTAAATTATGAAAGTTACCGTATTAAAAATTTAATAACAATATTTTTGAGTGATTGTACTATAATAAAGGATAAAATTGAAAATTCTAAAAATAAATAAGAAATATTTTGATAAAATATGTTCCTAATTATACTTTAATATTTAAAAAATGCAATAATTAAAGGATTATACATTATAATTTAAATGGAAAATAAAATGAAGTTATCAGAATCATTTCTAAAATTATTAAAAAGGTATTGTACAGGAACTTCAGATATTTTAAAATCTGTGAAGGCTGGAAATGAAATATCAGTTTTTAAAACAATTACAAAAGATGATGTATCAAATTTTGCTAAATTAACTGGTGATTATAATCCAATACATTTTAATTCATCAAACAATCTTGTTCATGGTGCTTTACTTAATGGTTTAGTATCAGGAGTACTTGGTACAAAAATACCAGGTCCAGGATCTATAGTAGTCGAACAAAACATTACATTTCCAGCACCATGTTATGCTGGAGATACAATAGAAATAAAAGTACAAATTGTTTCTGTAAGAAAAATTATGAAATGTGAATATATTTGTATTGCAAATGGGAAAAATATAGTCTTAAAAGGAAATGCAAAACTTATTAAAAAGTCATAAAATGTCAACAGTCTGTTGTCAAATTATTATATAATGTTAATGTTACCAATACATAAATTTTTGTTACTATATATACGTAAATTACGTATTTCTTTATTTGTACTCTAAAATTATATTTGTATTAAAAGAATAAAGTAAACCTTTTTATATACAATATGTGGGATTACAGTATTATGAAACATTGCTTATTAAGTATATGACCTATTTTAATTGCTGACATTACAGAATAAGGTGTCTTTAATAAAACCTGCACAACTTATTGGTTTTCATTACTTTATGCATGTAATGTGCAATTTAATTAATGTAAGTACAACTAAATTAAATAATATATATTTACATATTTCATTAATAGTTTATAATTCAACATAGATTTTACATATTTCTAATAAATACAGTTTCTTTTTATTTATGATTATTAATTAATATAATTTTATCCTAATAAGATCTTAAATAAATACAAAAGTGTTCTTTTTCAGAAAAAATGTATCCAGCATTTCTATTATCAATTCTTTACTTTGCATCTGCAATTACAAATAATGAAATTAAAACAAAAGCTTTAAATAACACTCTTAAAATTTTAACTACTGAATCACCAATTGGTTGTATTTGTGGAATTTTTTTAAATGGACAATTTATAAAAGGTAGTAAAGAATCACCAAAAGGAAATCCTGCTCTTATTCATGATCTACCTGAATTATTTCCATGTACTCCAACTGGAAATAGACTATGTACGAATAAATGTTTGGACACAGTAAGTTAATCTATAAAAATACATATATTTTATTTGCATAATTAATATTTTATTTCAAACTTATATAGAAAAAGTATTAAATATTCATTATAGGTAATTAAATACCTCCCAAACAGTTCTAAAATATTATGTAGTTCAATAGAACATGATTGCTATAAAGAAAGGGTAAGTTTTATTATACTATTTCACAACAGTTTCATATTATACTTTTAAAAAAAGTTTATGTTATAACAATATTATATAGTAATTATATCTTACAATTTTTATGTAACAGGCTTATTTATTTATTAAAAACTGTAAGACTGGATGGATTAACACAAATCTTTCTGCTGGAAGAGAATACTGTTGTAGAAATGGTACATCATACAAATGTCCAAAGTATTAAAATAAACATCTTTTATTTTGTTTCTCTTGTTATAAATTTATAAGTTGTATAGCTCTTTAATTTAATAAAACTGTTCTTGCTTCTACCACATTTTCTTCTCAAATATCCCGCTCCTTGTCTAAATATAGCTTCAAGAGCATCATATACACTCCACAAAGAATCAAAGGAATCCCAGATAAATATCTGAGATCTTCATTCTATAATTAAATTACCAGATATAAAGCTTTCTTTTATTTTGTGCATTTTAAAAAAGAAAAGCTTGCTCCATTAAGTTTTTCTTTTTAGTTATTAACACGTGAGGTATGATTTTGATCTTTAATTTGTGTTATTGGGTCAAGTTCAGGCATAACCCCAATAATATTGCAAATGACAATGTTAAATTTAAGTTGAGCAGTTACTACAAATTTGTATCTTATATGTTTTGTACTTTATAATCAATATAAAACCTATTTAAAAACTAATTTTTATTGATACAAAGGGAAGATGCAAAACTCTTTATCATTAATTCTATTATTTTATATCATTAAATATTATTTATAATGGTAATAATAGTGTATTATGAGAAGGAAATAATGTGAAGCTCTATTATAAATAGTAGTTAATATTTTGAATAAAATATATTATAAATAAAGATTGGTAAGAAACATGTGTGCAAGACTTTTAGCATGCCCTTTGTGCTCACAACCAGGTTTTTTAACATTGGATGCATTACGAGCAGGATTAATAAGTGTAGCTACACGACCTCTTACATGCCCTGTGTGTAATGAAATATTGCTTGGTATCGATAAACTTACTATCCATTTATTCAGTCACACTATTAATTTAAGCAATAATAATACAGGGTCATTGAAACATACAATTATTACCAGTACTTCTAATCCATCAATAAATAATTTAGAAAATACTACTTCTCAAGATTGGAATGTCTCTAAAATACAAATTACAGATTCAAATAAACTTTCACAGAATAACTTAAATAATCAAAACAATTTAATATCTTCTCAAAGCCTGCAAAATACAAAAGATAAAGCTTCAGTTTTGAATTCAGAAGTTTCTGTTCAAGATCAAAATTTACTAAATCATGTACCTCAAACTACATTTCTACAAAATTCAGTTTGTGAGAACAAAGAAGTACATGCACTTCATAGAAGTAAAGATACAGAATCAGATAAAGATTCTCAACAAATGTTACAAGAAACAATAAAATTAAATTATGCTACAGAATATTTTACTAATGAAAATGTTAAGCATGTCAATTTTGTACAAAATTATTCTGAAACAGAATATGAAAATGTTCAAACATTTAAAACATGGATGCAGGATCAACATTGTGAACAACAAAATGAAAATGTAGCAGGTAAAGTGGAAAAATCTGTAGAAAGTGATAAATCTTGTAATAATGAAAAAATGACAACAATATATAAATTACCAAACATTGCAAGTACTTATACTGACATATCATTAGAAAAAGCTAATGATAAAAATGTACAAGAAGATTCAACTACTACCTATAATGAAAGTGAAAATGAAAGTTTTAAACACAAACAAATATTACCTCAATTGAAATTTATAAAAACATTACCATCAGCAAAACAAAAAACTGAACAGTGCAATATATGTGGTTTTCATTTTCCTGATCATAATATTTTGTTTTTACATAAACAATTAGTACATATGATTCATGAAAAAGACTTAAATATTATTCCTGAAAATTTACTTAATAATTATTCATGTCATTTATGCTCTAAGGTATTTAAAATGAGAGGTAGTTTAATGGTGCATATGCGAGTTGCACATATGGGATATAATTTGGGTAATTTAGTGTTACATTGAAAGTATATTAATATCTACTATTTAATAAATATGAAAATATGTATCTATACATATACACACATGCACACACACACAAACACACACACAGCACAGCCACATATATATATATGTATATATATATATACATTTTTAGGTTCTTTAGCCAAAAATGGACAAATAGAACTTATATTCAATGAAAATAAATACAACTGTCCTACATGTGGAAAAAAATTTAAAAAGGTAATAATTAAGTTTTTTAAATATGTGTTTATAGAAAATAAAATAAATTTACTATTACAGGAACAACATGTAATGCAACATTTAAAAACTCATGAAGCTAAACAATGGGAATGTGATGTATGCAGTAAAATGTTCACAACAAAATATTTTTTAAAAAAACATAAAAGATTACATTCAGGAGAAATGCCTTACAAATGCAGCATATGTAACAAAACATTTACTTTTCAACAGTCATATCACAAACATAGATTATATCATAAAGATGATAAACCACATACATGTACAACTTGTGGTAGATCATTTAAAGAGTTATCTACTTTGCATAACCATGAACGAATTCATACAGGAGAAAAACCCTTTGCATGTGAAACTTGTGGTACGTTAAATTCTATAAGAATTATATTTAAAAAATATATAAATTTTAGAATAATGCATGTTTTGTTTTCAGTTATTACTAACAATTTAATATGGATTGTTCTGTTTCTTCAGTGTATGTATAATAATATCTTGTAGTTATTATTAATGTTATTGTTACATATAATTTATATACAGCTTACTAAATATTATAAATAGCATTATATATTTCTATAACATATATTTCGAAAATGTTATAATAAAGAAATTAATTTTCATAATAAAAGAAAAAGTAAAATAATGTGGAAAATTTAATTATGTATTAAATGATTTTATAATTTATATAGTTTGTTTTTTAGGAAAATGTTTCCGTCAACGTGTTTCATATTTGGTTCATCGCAGGATTCACACAGGAGTGATGCCTTATAAATGTACAACATGTGGAAAAAGCTTCAGATACAAGGCATGTTATAATTACAAAAAAATACTTTTATAACATAACTAATTATTTATTACTATAGGTGAGTCAAAGAACTCATAAATGTCCAGTTCAACAAATAGGAAATATGCAGCAAACAAATGCTACTGATCAAAAATCAATAAATTTACTAAATATGCAAGGTATAAATAATGATATGTGTAAAACTCAAAAAAATTTTTTAAAAGAAAATCAATCAATGCTGAACATTGTAAATAATGAAGAAAATAAGTATGTTCTAATAATAAACACACAAGGACAACACCTTTTAACAAAAGAATGTAACATTGAGAAAACACAAACTATTATAAATAAAAAACAAAAAGTAGAAGAATATACAGAAACAAACAATGAAAATGAAGAAACAAAAAATATATGGAAATCTGACATTCCTAATAATTCTATATTTAAAAAATCCCCTGAAATTTGTAAAACAATGTATTCAAAAAATGAGAAACCATTTCAAGAAGATACAAATGATTTCCTTTCAATGGTAATATCACCATTTGAAAATGGACTATCTTCACCTACTATTGAAATGGAACATTTACGAGTATCATCTCCTACACAAAAAGAAGATATATTAAAATCCTATGATACTTTTAAAAATACAACACATGACATAGAAATGAATATGTTTAATACAGATATAGAACCAAGTTTTGGTGATGCAGATAGTAATGTAAATAATTTACAAACTATTAATGAAGAATCTTTGAAGCAACTATTATATAGCATTAATGAAAAGTAATTACACAATTCTCCATAAGAATTACATTACTAATTACTGTTATTATAAATAAATACGAATATGTTAAAGAAAAATTGATTTAAAATTTATAACAAATTCTTCCAAACATTTTCAAAATATTAACAACAAAAGTTTACTTTTTCAAATTAAACATTTTGTAATTTAAAGGTAAAAAAATGTTTAGATCTTTAAATATTAATTTAACACTTAACTCGTTAATTTAATTCTTGAATGATTTAATAATTTCACCAAATATGTTTTCAAACGAATGTTCAATCACAATTATTCAAATTATGCTTTTAGCTTTCGCAATGTTCAGAAAGAAATAGTCTATATTTTAACTTATCTTTCTTATGAAATAAAGTCATAATATTACTTTTGTCATTGATTGGTTAATAAAAAACGTATAAAGTACATTGACCAATCACTATTCGAAAAACGTTACACTATAGTTAGATAAAGGAATGCGCCTTCTTCAGTTGATTCAACCAATACAACCTGCATTGTGTATAATCCTCGGTCGAGATATCGTAGCAGACGACGCTCCAATCGACTTGACAGCACAGTCTGTATTTTCACGTGTCCTCTTGTACATCGCATTGCGTAACTGGAGTCTGACTTCCAGGGAGGAGCTCCCTTTTTCGGTAAGTAATTATTTCAAATAAAATTAAAGCTTAAGGAATGTTTAATAATTATAACAATTTTAATTATCATGTCAAAAATTTTGTCACTATTTATCAACCTACTTCATTTATCACAAACTGTTTTGACGTAGCTTGGCAAATATTTTAACTGATCGGCCAATTGGGCACTACTGAATGAGGTTTTCAACCAATCATAGCGATGTATACATACTTGTCGTGATCAAACAATAGAACTAGGACTCGACATTTGTTACAACATCATAATTGTGCAGTTTACGTGTTTTTATAGAAGATTTAAAAGTGTTAAAATAACAGTTTTATAATTTGCTCAATTTTTAATTTGTACTTAATTTTAATGATATATTATAATTATCATTTAACGCGTCATTAGTAAATGTCGTTTGCAATTAAGATGGGTTAATGAGATTATAAGAATTTTTAAAAAGTATCGCATAACAAATGACTATCTATTTTATTTAATCCGTTAGACATTTAGATTAATATATATTAAATGTTACGTTTTACTATATATTTATTTGTAATAACCTAATCATAATTTAAATTCAAACTGTGTTTAAAGTTTGACATGTCATCCATTAAAAGAAACTATACATATATATGAATGTTAATTTATTTTTTAGTAGCTTTTCACATTTATTTACAAATATATGTACCTTCGTCGCACATAAAAAATAAGAAGAAAAAATTTCTTTCAATATATTGCAACAGTATATAATTACATGCCATCTATTCACGATATACACGCGCGCGCGCATATACATGCATCAAATATATAAATATATTAATCAGAAAATAATCAATTATATATTTAAAAATTTATTATTGATATTCAATCAATTGTTTGTAGCTAATTTTACATCATACGCGAGGAGAAAGTAAAAGTTGATATTTGAAAAACTGCAACAAGATGGCTATTCGCGCCGGTTTTGCGTCTGCTATTCCGTTATGAATTGCGATTTTACTCCACGCGGGCACCGTGTTTTCGAACGCACCTACGTTGATTTCATATGTGACGTTTCCTGATGGGGGCGGAGCGTCCTCCAGCTTCCCAATTCTAACCAACCCGATCCCGATAGCCGTCGCATTCCGCTGACTTGCTTCAGTGTGCCTCGGCAGTGCGTTCGGTGCGTTTTTTGGTGTGTGCTTGTGCACATAGCCACTCACCAACGTACGTGCTTGCGCGAGAATCCATTTCTCTGTTGTGTGTAACGAGGAACATTGTGTTCATAAAAATTATCGACAAGAAGACATTTTTCTCGCAATGCCCTGGGCATGTTTTTCCGACATTCAGGTAATCTTATCTGTAATTAGGAACTTTTTTCCTCTTTTTTCCTTTTTGTCAAGAGCTTGCATACCCAAGTAGGGTTCTCTTTTTCGAGGACCTCAACCTGAGGTCACACGGTAACGAGAGTGGAGAAACGAAAGAGAGAAAGAGACGAAGAAAGAACTCGTCCTCCATTACTTGTTCGCAAGCAAATGGTGGCTTGCTCACTTACGAGTCTTTGTTGTAATTATTTACGTCTTTCGTTGAATCCTCACGGTATACCAAATCTATTCGTGGCTTTGTTGCAATCATGTAATTCTAGTATTCTTAGAAGAGATTGTATGATGTCAACGGCACAATTTTATATTGCCCATAATATTATAAACGGGCACCAGTTGTAGTGTTTGTTATGATTCTTGGGTTTGTTACTATCTCTTTCACCGTGGAGGAAAACATTAATTGCGCATCGCTTCTGCTGTATTATTTAGTCACGCTCCTCTTATCCGAGTGTGCATTGATTTATCATAATAAGTGATTTCTGTTTAATCTACTTTGTCAGAATTATAATACTTTTTTCATTTTTTTTACTTTCAATGCATTATTTAAAAGTAGGTATATATATATATATATATTTTTTTTTTGTTACATTTTTAAATAACCATCCACTCTTTTTTAAATGTACATATATGCTTTTATGTAACAAACATATTTATTTGATTATTTATTACTTTTTTAATTTTAAATACACAATATTTTATTAATTAATGTTAAACAATAACTTATAACACTCATGTTTACCTAAAAAGAAAAAAAAAATATTAAATAATCTAATTTAAATTGAAACAATTATTTTTTTACCATATTTGTATTATTATGTTTTAAAGTAAGAATTATTTGTAGTTTTGTTTTATTTTGTTTTATATTTTAAGTTTTAATTTCCATTTATAGATTATAGTCTTGTCATTATATAATGAATGTAGTGCCAAGGAGTGTAACCATCTCATAATTATTTTGTTTTATTGAAATAACTATATATTTTAAAATGTCTATATAGAATTTTACAAATTTTTATTTTACTTTAACAATTATAACAAATATTCTTTTTTTTTATTACAGACAGAATAGTGGCATGAGTCGATTAATCTATGGCAGATCAACAAGATCAGTCGTCATCAGGGGGGTCTGTAGAGACGGCCAGTGCTTCAGCAGACACCTCTAAAGTTGAGGGGAAGAGCTCTAGCAGTGGTAGTAGTGGTTATAGAAAACGACAAAGCACTGGTTCTATTCCAGTCACGGTAGAAGAGAAAAGACGTAGACAAACTATTAGTGATCCACAATCATCTGAAGTTTTTAATAATACTTCTTATAAACATTCAAGTGATTCAACAGAAAGTAGAACAAAAAATGAATGTAAAAGTCATGGCAGTGGCTTAGAATCATATCTAGGTAATTATATTTATTAATCGATATGAACACAAACCTTACATATTATTTTAATGTATTCTTATTTTAGACTGTCATAATCTATAAAATTTGCTGTATTATAATTTATGATGATTTATTTTTTAGATAATTTTGTAAATAATTTTTTTTATAGATAATAATTGGAGGTCACAACATAAGGTTCAACAATCAAATTATAATATTAGTGGGAACAGTACAAGAGCTCGTAGTACCACAAGAACTAGTTTGCCAGAGTTAAATTTATCAGCTATCGACTGTGTTGCTTCAAGGACTCGTTCTCGTACACCACAAAATCCCCAAGCCATATCACAAGGACATAGTAGTTACAATTTATCACTATCCAGTGGTTACAATAGCAGAGAAGACTTAACATATAACAATTTGGTACCAACATCAACTACTACACCAGTTACTAGTCATCCATCCACATCAAGAGGAAGAGGTTAGTGTATTTATTTGTTTTATATTAAAAAGTGTTGGTTGCAATGAGATGTGATGTGTGATTTGAGTGAACACATAATACAAGTTAAATCAACCTAAAATATATTAAATGTATTTACTTTAATGATTTTTATCTTAAAAACCTATAAAAAGGCATAAATCATAACAATAATAACAGTAATTGATAATTAATTAATATAGAATAATAATATATTTCATATCAGTATTTATTCAATATGCACTTTTTTTTATAAATAAAAATTACATGGGTTCTTTTACTTTAAAAGATTAATCATTTTCCATTTGAATAAGATATTATTTTAAAATTGATGAACTTATGATTTTATACATAGTGAACATTATTTTTTATTTTATTTGTGTATTTGCAATTTATTGATTTGATAAACTTCATCATTTATATTGTTTTATAATTTGTAATAATTAATAATATATATAAGAATCAATTACTTAATAGGTTATTGAAATTAAGAAACATCTTTTAAAAAATTTTTTTTGTTCAAAAATACAATGTTTCTTAAAATTTTAAACAATTATAACTAATTTATTAAAATAATAATTGTTTTTATAATGTCTTAAGAAAGGAAACTTCTTAAAGTAGTTATTAACTAAAATTAGATAAATAAATATTTTAATAATACAAAATTAGCAGAAGTTTTCATAAATAGTTTAAATAATAATAATACTTTTAAATAAAAGTAAAAAATAATACTCATACCTGCAATATATATTTAATACAATAATACTACATAAATTTAGTACCATGATCAATTAAAAGAATCTTCATTCGTATATTAAAACAACGTGTTTTGCAACCTTCATTTAATGAAGTAATCGGTTAAAGTATAGGGTAGTAAAATTAGGATTTGATTCACAAGTATCTTAAAATTAAAGAAAAAAAGTATTACCAAAATAAGAGTCATAGATCAGACTGTATCATTAGGCCTGAGGATGAGCGAATGTCTGGAAGGATTTGTGTCTGCTGTCAAAGCACTTTTTCCAATATCAACACAAACGTATCATCAAGAAGGTAAGCCTAAGGAGTACACACTTCGTACTACATTTTCTTACCCTTATTTTCTCTTACAAATTCATGAGTAGAATTTTTTTAAATGACTACGAATCACTATAAATTTATTCTCTAAATTGGTTTTCCATACCCATATGCAAGTATATTATATTTAATATCAAATCAAATTGTTTATATCAAATTTGATTTATGCATGACATTATTTCTCCAGACATATACAGTAAATATGGTTCTGATGTAATTTATACAACATTATTACTTATTATATATGATATAAAATTTTACTTTCTTATTTGATCTATATTTTTTGTAATTAAAAGAAAATCCTTCCCAATCTTAGATACAGCATTTATGTATTAAATAATATTTATAAATATAATTATATAATTGTATATAATATGTGCAATTATTTACTAAAATTCATTTAAATTTTATATATAATTAGCAATTGTCATCAACAAAGTATATCAATTTCTGTAGAATTATGAACATTATCTTACTGATATATAAATTTTTACTAAAATAATTATTATTTTCAGTTTTGAAAATTACTAAATATATTAAATTTATGTATCCAAATGTGCAATAGTATGAAATATTTTCATTTAATTTAATGGGATGGATAGTATCAAATTAATAAGGTAAATATAGTTTATTTGTGGTAATGTTGAGCAAAAATACATATTTTGTATATGCACTTTGTTAAAATAAAGAAGATATATACATAAATACGTTTGTATACTCTGCAAAAGATGTACGAAGTTTTACATGCAAGTAGGGAAAATATACAATCCAACTGCATATAAGCATTATTTCTAATACTTCTCTATAATAATATAAAACTTCTTATTGAATAGTGTCTAATGTCAAATTATATTTTGATATAATTATACCATAAATATGTATTTAAATACTGTTAAATACTAATTTGAAAATTCAGTGGATTAATCTATTGTATAAACTTTAAAACATTTATAATTACATTTAAAAACATATATAATGTTTGTATTTTTATAAACTTTTGTATACAAAAAAAAATTTGTTAATTTATATTTTGTTTTAATTTTTGATTTCATAACAATGATTATTCTAACAGTGGTATCATTTGTCATTTTTGTCATATATGAACATCAGGTCAATTATTTTTTTTACTATATTTATGAATGCAATATTATCATCAATTTGTGATATATATTCTTAATTTAAAAAAAAAATTATAAAATTTAAGAAAATTAATAAAAGCATGTGTTGTACATCTATTTAAGTTTAATACAAAACTATGTTTTCATAAACATGGATATGTATGCAATTAACATAAATATATGTAAAATGAAAATACATGCTCGAATAGGCTGTAGATTGCACAAAAGACAATGTACATATAGTATTATAAGTTATAATATGTTTATTATCAACTTTTAACTTATGAAAATGCTTGATTCTTATGACTATGCACAGAAAACAATAATACTTACAAAATTTGTTTTGTGTGCACTAAAGCATTTATATGTATGTAACATTTCTCTTTTTCTTGTTATTCAAAGTGGTAAGACTTCGACAATAAAATTTTAGAACATTTAAAAATCATTGCAAGTATTGAAGTTCTTGTATACATATCATAATAATAATAATAAAATATTTCAATATTTTAGGGTCAAAATCCCACGGTGGTGGAACCTGCGCGAGTAGCAGTGCGAGTAGTCAAGTTTTAAGTGTGAAGTCCAGCATCAGAGTGGGTAACGCAGCCAGTAATTCTGTGGAGAGCGGTGGGGGGGCGTTGGCACATGACGGGGCAGGCACTAGTGGCATCACCACAGCCACTGCCAATCCACCTGTGTCTGCCACCGCCACTGCCAACCCTACACACCCTCATCCTACGCACAAGCATATATTACGTTCTCGCGCAAAACTGTCCAGTGACTTTAAAGAACTATCAAGTATTAATAAAGCTTCAGGAAAGCATCACAAAAAAGATACTACGACAAGCACTTGTTCAAGCTCCAGGTGACTAATTTATTAAAAATGACAATTACTTGTATTTCAAATATCATTGTCTGCAATGTATGTTTTTACAACTATAATATTCTATTTTACTAGACATCGTTCTTCATCACGTGCAAGGAAAGCAGTGATAGAAGGTGGTTCTGGAGGAAGTGTAATGTCAGGTACTGAGTCTATGACTAATAGTGCCACTCCAACAACTGTTTCATCTACAGTTTCTAGTAATCAGTTAGTTTCTACAACTGGTGAAGACGAATTGGCATCTACAGCTACATCTGCTACTGGTAAGTATATAATATATATAATTATAAAGTTACTGTTTCATTAACTTACAAATATTTGATTATTAAGCAAGTGGAGGACCATCCGGAATGTCGGGTACTACTGGAGACAGTGAAAGTGATGATGGGGAAGTTGGCAGGCTACAAGCATTACTTGAAGCTAGAGGTTTACCTCCACATGTATTTGGTGCACTGGCACCACGAATGCAACATTTATTGAACAGAAGCATGGGTGCAAGTTCTGGTAATATTTTATTCTTTGCAAGTTCTACTCTTTCTCATTTATTTATTTATTTTTTTAAATAGCTTGTTTAGTTAAAAATTCTTTTTTGTAAATAATATAAGATATGTAAAATTATTGAATTTCGCAAACAATTGTATGATTTCAGCTGCTAAAGCACAACAGTTATTGGCTGGTTTGCAAGCTGTTGATGATGAAGGTGAACAGTTACAAGCTGTTATTGGAATGGGTGAAATTCTTGTTATGGGAAATGAAGATACATTAGCAGGTTTCCCTGTAAAACAAGTGGTTGCAGCATTAATAAATTTACTCGGAATAGAACATAATTTTGTAATAATGACACACGCATGTCGCGCCCTCACTTATATGATGGAAGCTTTACCTCGATCGTCGACAGTTGTGGTTGATGCTGTTCCAGTGTTCTTACAAAAATTAGAATCTATCGAATGTATGGATGTAGCAGAACAATGTTTAACAGCATTAGCCATGTTGTCTCGAAGACATAGTAAAACAATTTTACATGCGGTATATATGTTATTAATTTATTATCAAACATAATACAATGATTTAAAATGAATGTTATTTGTTATGAATTAACATATTCATTTTAGGGAGGAGTGTCAGCCTGTTTAAAATTTGTTGATTTTTTCAATATCACAGCACAACGAGCTGCATTAACGATTACAGCAAACTGTTGTCAAAATCTTCATCCTGATGATTTTCACTTAGTAGCTGACAGTTTACCTTTATTGACAAGTAGACTGACAAATCAAGATAAAAAAAGCGTTGAATGTGTTTGCCAAGCATTTAGTCGTTTAGTTGATAGTTTTCAACATGATCCAGTAACTTTACATAAAATTATCAATGCAGAGCTTCTACAAAACTTACAACAATTGGTAAGAAGAGTACTTATCTTTTTTAAGAGTATAATCTGATATTAATTTAATTCATAAAAATATATATTTTTTTAATATTTTAGCTTATGATTACCCCACCTGTTAACAGCATTGGTAATTTCATAACAGTGTTGCGAATGCTTTCTGTGATATCAAATCGCTGTCCTGACTTGGCACAGCTACTTCTTCAACAAAATATAGCTTTCACATTAAGTTATCTTTTAACTGGATCATTAGAAGTGAAAACAGAAGATGTAGAATTAGTACCACGATCTCCGCAAGAATGGTTCGAAATTACTTGTTTGATTGAAGAACTAATGCCTCCATTACCAACAGATGGCATATTTAGTGTAAATAGTCTACTTGAAAGGACCAGTAGTCAACAAGAAAATGTTCATTGGGAATGGCGCGATGAAAGACATTGCTGCCATCCTTTTAGCACTATTGATTCTAGAATTATCGAGGTATAATAATTGTGACATTTAATTAAACACTGTTAAAACGAAGTATAAATAATAAAATAAAAATACCTTTTTCAGATGGCATTTCAAAATGGTGAGGATGAGATTTGTCTTTCCTCTGTAGGACGAACTTATACGATAGATTTGACTGTGATGAAGCAAATTAATGAAGATATTGGATTAGCAAGGAGCATTTTTCGCAGAGTGAATGCACACCCTGCAGAAGGCAAAAGTCCAACATGTTCATCTAAGTAAAGATTAAAGTTAATTTTTAAAACAAATTTTTAAATATTGTAATTCCTATTAAATTATAAATTTTTGTAGTATGGATGTTGTACCTCCAGTAATTGAAACAAATGAATGGTTAGTATCGTTTATTCGAACTCTATTCTCTGTCTTATACGAAGTCTACAGTAGTTCTGCTGGTCCTGCTGTAAAATGTAAATGTCTCCGGGCTCTTTTACGTATGGTTTACTATGCTTCAACAGATTTACTTAAGGTAACTATGTATAAATGAAAATACATTTTTATTCATGAAATTCCAAACCATTACTTAAACTTTCTGCTGTTATTCGTAATATAGGATGTTTTAAAAAATCAAGTAGTGTCATCACACATAGCGGGTATGCTGGCGTCCCAAGATTTACGAATTGTTATTGGAGCTCTGCAAATGGCAAGTATATTAATGAAAAGACTACCACAAGTGTTTGGGGTTCATTTCCATCGCGAGGGCGTCTTACATCAAATACGTCAACTAGCTGACCCTGAAGTACCTCTTGGTGTCTCACCACCCAAGTGTCCTTCTAGTACTGGTACTTATTTTAATTTGTATTAATAATAACAACATATTATATTATTTATGTATATATTATCTACATATTCTTTGTGTGTGGGTGTGGGGGGGGGGGCATGCATATGTGCATGTGTAATATATCATTACTTTTTTTATATTATACATCATTATCTTTTCTAGGTACATCATTACCAAGCCCACAGCCAGGTCCGTCTAACACGTCGCTTTGTTCCACCACGATGTTTTCTTCTAGCAATGCTACATCTCCAATTGCATCTCCATCAACAAATGGTAACATATTATTCGGTACAATTGCAACGTGTCAGTTGAAATCAATGGAAACGCATGCTAGAAATGAATTAAATTCTACCGTAGATGATGTAACTACACCACAAAGTACTCATTTGTAAGTATCTAATACAAGAAATCTTGAAAAATTACATCAAAAATGTAGTATATTATTTATATAAAAAATTTTATTAGGAGAATTGGGGATGTCTTAAAGAGGAAAAGACAAAACAAGAAAGGTCGATTTTCTAGACTAAGCGGTACTACACCACAACAGACTCAGCAACCTGAATCGCTTTTTACTGGTTTCGCTCCTAAAAATAATCGTTTCTTAGGAAATCTTAATCCTGCTAGATGGGGCCGAAAATCATCATCTTCGAGTTCTACTAGCGATAAAAGAGATACAAGCTCTTCGACAAGTTTATCAAAGCCACCTAGTAATTCAAGCTTAACAGGAGGAAACCGAGATAAAGCTAAAGCATGGGTACGTGAACAGGCTGCTCAATTTTTAACACGATATCAGGACGATGCTCCATGTACACATCCTGCAATGACAGTCCTTTCAAGACTTACTTCCGCCATACAACGGTTACAATCAAATGTAAGTTTCTATATTCCACAATATAAATTACAGTATGTAATACTCATTAAGTAAAAATGTATCCATAGGAATTGGATGAAATGTTATCAGCGCTTACTGAGTTACGAGATATAGTACTTGAAAGTGATATATCTCCATTTGAGATGAATTATAGCGGTCTCATCAAAGCTCTGCTCAACTACCTCACTACTACAGATGCCCCTGGTAATCGTTACGATCGCTTACGTATGTTCTGGAAATTGTTTGCAGAATCAACTGTAAGTAAAATGAACACGCTATGTAGTATGACTTATATTAAAGTCTTTCCGTCCTTTCTTTTGATAACTGTTTGATTTTTAGTTGCAGTACGATGTGAATATTACCGATCTTAATCCTGGAGCATTTGGTGCTCTAGTAACAAAATTGAATAGCTGTGTTGCACAATTGGAACAATTTCCTGTAAAAGTACATGATTTGCCAGCAGGATCTGGTGCTGGTCGTGGAGGCACTAGTGCTCTTAAATTCTTCAATACACATCAACTCAAAGTACAGTAAAATTAATTTTTAAAATATATTTATAAATCATTTATAAGTCATCATTTAATTTATGATTTGATAGTGTAATCTTCAACGACATCCAGAGTGTAACAACTTAAAACAGTGGAAAGGGGGCACTGTTAAGATAGATCCCCTTGCATTAGTACAAGCAATTGAGCGTTATTTGATGGTTCGTGGGTATGGTAGAATACGAGAAGCAGAATCTATGGTTAGTGACGACGACAATAGTGAAGATGATATAGATGATACATTGGTAATATTTGTGTATATATATGTACATCTTTTATTTTTTTATTTTTTTTTTTCAGTGTACATAACTAAAAATATTTTAAGCATATTTAATTTTATAGGCAGCAGTAGTTATAAGTCAAGGATCAGCAAAACATAAACTCCAATTTTTAATTGGAGATGAAGTACTGCCTTTCAATATGACTGTTTATCAAGCTGTTAGACAATTTGGTTGTACTGGCATGGATCATTCTGAAGCAGAAGCTGATGGCGAGCCACCACTTGGTCATGATGCCGTTTGGGTTCAAACTCATACAATTTATTATAGGTACTTCTTCATTTTTATTCTTCTTCTTAACTAAAAAAAAAAGGAAGGTAAAGGAAATAAATAATTTTTGTTCATTTAGGCCTGTACCAGAGGAAGAATCTGCAACATCACCGAAACCAGGATCAAGTACACAGGGTAGTAGTCGGAAAGGCAAAGGAAAAAGTACAAAGATCAGTTCAAAACGAAAAGAGGATAATTTATGGCTTGAAGGAACAGTTCCTTCACAACGATGTCCACTCGATCCTTACTTGTTACCTACCTTACCAGCTTCGGTTACCATTACTGATGCTTCATTGGACGGATTATGTCTACTACGTCTCTTACACGCTTTAAATCGTCATTGGGGTGTTCTATTTCCTCATCTGAAAGGTTTAAGTTTACTTTCTCCACAGGACTTCATTAACAATAAAATAGCTGCAAAAGCTAGTCGACAATTGCAAGATCCTTTAGTGATTATGACTGGAAATTTACCTCTATGGTTACAACAAATTGCTACAGTATGGTAAGTACTACGAAATTCGCAATAATTTTCTAATATGAATTTATCAAATTATTGTATTTTCAAATATTTGCAGCCCGTTCTTGTTTCCTTTTGAAACAAGACAATTATTACTTTATGCAACATCATTTGATCGAGATAGAGCTTTGCAACGGCTCTTGGATTCCGCTCCAGAATTGTCAGGTTCAGATAGTCAAGAACGCGTTACTCCACGTTTAGAGCGAAGAAAAAGAACTATTTCCAGAACTGATATCCTGAAACAAGCAGAGCTAGTTATACAAGACTTAGCATCTAGCAAAGCCTTGCTTGAAGTGCAATATGTCAATGAGGTTTATTTTTTGCACATTATATGTAATTTATTTTGTGTACAATTAAGTTATTACTTTATAAGTATAATTTTGCAGGTTGGTACTGGTCTTGGTCCAACATTGGAATTTTATGCTCTAGTCTCCCAGGAATTACAACGTGCTGATCTTGATCTTTGGCATGGTAGTTCAAATCCTACTGAGACAGGATATGTTAATATTCCACAAGGACTTTTCTCAATGCCAATTGCATGGAACACTAAAGTGTCTCATCTTGCAAAACTTAAAACAAAATTTAAGTTTCTTGGAAAGTTTATGGCAAAGGCCATATATGATTCGAGAATGGTATTACTTTTTATTTTAGTTACTATGTTAAGGTATTTTTTATGATTCTCAATATATATTTTTGTGCATATAATGTTTTGCAGTTGGATTTACCATTCAGTTTAACTTTCTACCGCTGGTTATTGGGAGAAGAACATATGCTAACATTAACTGACTTAGCACATGTATGTCCTGATGTACATCGAACTCTTAGTAGATTTCAAGAAATTATTAGACAAAAGGAAACAATTGAAAAAGATCAAATATTAAGGCCACATGAAAAGACACAACTGATAGAGTCACTAAATTTAGATGGTTGTTTAATTACGGATCTTGGCCTTGTTTTTGAATTACCAGGTTACGAGAACATCGAATTAAGAAAAGGTGGAAGCGAAATACCCGTTACCATTTATAACTTAGATCAATACATTAAGGTATTTTTATTATAATTATGCATTAATGAATTTTTTCTGTACGATTAACTATATTTAAAATTTGTCAGTTGGTGGTACATTGGTTCTTATACGAAGGTGTCTTCAGACAAATGGAAGCATTTAGGGAAGGATTTGAATCTGTATTCCCACCATCGCAATTAAGACTATTCTTCCCTGAAGAACTTGAAGCTGTGTTCTGTGGACATGCACAATCAGGTGGACAATGGGATGTGAAAACGCTTTCGGAGTGTTGCAGGACTGATCATGGTTATACACCAGATTCTCGTGCTATTCGTTTTCTGTTTGAAGTTATGTCAAAATATAATAGTGAAGAACAAAGGCAGTTCGTTCAGTTCGTCACAGGTTCACCTCGGTTACCAGTTGGAGGTAAATTTTTAGTACTGTATAACAATTAGTATCCTTAGAAATTTCTAAAAATATATAACAAAATTTTATTTTACAGGTTTCAAGAGTTTAACACCACCATTAACGATAGTGCGTAAAACATTCGATCCGTCTATGAAAACAGACGATTTCTTACCATCCGTAATGACTTGTGTTAATTACTTAAAATTGCCTGATTACACAACATTAGAAATAATGCGAGAAAAATTGCGAATAGCTGCACAAGAAGGACAACATTCGTTCCACCTTTCCTAGAAATGGATGGAAAACCGGCGCGCCATTTGCTCTTTTGCTATCGCATTGTCCAGATTGAAAAAAATTCTTCAAACACCATTTAAAATATTTAAACAAATAGCTGCGTTTTGTTTAAAACTCAGTAATCGTATATTTGCACTTTATATGAGCTTTTTTCGAAGATACTTTTTCCTTGATTTTAGTGACAATTCATTTAAATAAATTCTAATTTGATGTTTATCTTTTTACTTATAAATATGGATTGTGATATATTTTATCAAAAAAAAAAAAGTGCAAAGATGATATTAGCTCTACTATATGAGTTTCCTCTTGTGGTATTATGAACCAGGTAGCGAGGGAGCAGCCTTGTTCTAGGAAACTTATCTTTGATGTGTTACAATAATTAATAAAAGTTGTAAATATAGTTTAATATGCGCAAGTCTATATAAATACTTTATATAATAGTAACAAGAAAATGATATTGCTACGAAACTCTATACTAATTAAATATAATTTAGTCTGAGGGGACGTCTATTAGATATAAGTAAATTTTATATCAGTGGTGCATTTAGCATCGCCATAAATCGCCAATTTCATGCCTCACAGATTGCAATGAAATCACGAGTCAAGATTAATAAGAAAAAAATATGCGCTAATGACATAGCTCATGTTTCATCATCATAAAAAATACAATAACTCCAAATATAATTGCGTGTTTACGATTATCGTTTTAATTTCGTAATCGATCTCTTGTGTTCGCTACTTAGTTTTCAGTATGCGGGCACTGCACGATTTGACGTGCGACACTCCTATATTTAAGTTTATTCGATGTATCACCAATTAAACTTATTTGATACTTTTATTCTAGGTAAGATAGTCCAATTAATATTTTACTTAGCTGTGTAAGAATGCAGCCAACATCGTCAGATCAAGTCATCGTAATGATATATGAATCGAAGAAAATTCTTATATCCACTTATTTACAGGCAAAATATCTATTTATGAAACATGTACGACAACTGTATAATACGAAATAGAATGGATATAAAAGTCAGCGAAGCTGGTGTATCAAATGGATTATACAAGGTACTTTACTTTCTTATATCTGTAGAAATACGATTCTATACAAAAATTATGAAAACATGAATTGATCAAAAGTAGAAAAAAAATAATACGCGACTATTTGTTTTACATTTATATTGTGTACCATTGCTTGAAGTGATCAATATATATATACATCACTTTTTGATCTTCAATTTTATCTATATGGTACTTAATCAGTAAATTATCATTTGCGTTAATTGGTATTAAATAATCATCATTTTGATTTTTAAAATAAAACTAAGATTGCTTCAAAGTTCTGTTCCAACTCTGCAATATCTTTTTTTCAGCATTAACACCATCAAATTTATTTAGTCACTATCCAATGTTCTTATACTTAATAATTTTCACATATTTTATGATAAAACATGTTATATTTTTACATTACACTTCTAATAAATAACAGTTAATTATAACTGGTAATGTATAAATAACACAGAAGAAAAAACCATTCATAAAATATGTAAAATATGACAACTTATAAATACAAAATATCATGTATAATAGTTTAGGATATTATTTAAACATATATCAGTAATGTTATAAATAATAGTTATGTTCACATCAATTCATTAGGATAAACAAGTTTTACTTTTATTTAGGTTATATTATATTTCTTTAGTAATTTTGAATAAATGAAAATACAAATGTTGCTTATGAACGAAATATTTTTTCTAATCAATAATATTTCGTAAATAGCACACATAACAAAAAAAAGAAACAAACAAAAAACATAAAAGCAGTTTTAAATTGCCAAAAGATAATTTATCCAAAACAAAAATATTAGCATTTACTCATACATACAGTAATTGGAAACCCAATTTTTTGTTTTTTTTTTATTAATTATATTTCCTTACTTATATATAATGTAATATTCCCATGTTTTTTCAAATTTTAAATGCACATGCTTAACCATCCTAAAATGAAACAGACTCCACCTAGTGGTGTTAATTTATTTAATTGTTTATTCCCGGTAATACCGTAATAATAGCAAGTTCCGGAAAATAGTATTATTCCAGATAGTAGGAATGTTGCAGCCTAAATAATATTATAATAATAATAAATATAATAATGAAAATAGCTGATACTAATATTTTATCGAAGTTGAACATACCATATAAGGTGCTCTACAAAGAGGTAATCCAAGTAAGGCTAATGTGTGAATGAAATGGTAACGACTACCAGTTTCAAACACTTGTTTACAATTTTCTTTTTCGTGCATTGAATATTCCTCTGAAATCATAATAAGTGAAAATTATTTTATATACATATCTTATTTAAAAAGTCCAAAATTTGTTTTTTCTTTTCTTTTTCTAGTTTATTATTTTATATTATATTAATATTTTTATTATAATTATATTTTAGTTTATATATATAAAATATATAAGATACAAATTGACAGAAAATTTATTGAGAGAATTACAATATAAAATATTTAAGTAGGAAAATATTGTACTGTGTTAAATAGGTTTTTTGATCTTACTATGGGATCCATAAGCACCAAGAATTACAGCTGTGGCTCCACTAAGAGCAGCAATTCTAACAAATGGTCCATTTGCTGCAGCTAATTTCCACAAAGGTACTGATGGCATTATTTTTGCATTTGTTGTTAGTCCCAAATACTGTGGAACCTAATAAAAATGACTAAAATAATATGTATTTTTCACATAAATCTAAAAATTTTATTACTGTAAATAAATACATTACAAAAGCAAGTTTTTATATTATTTACAGTTATTTACTCTTACTAATGAGATTCTAAAAACAAGGTTATATTACAATAATATACAATAGTGATATTATAATGATCAATTGAAAAATCTGTATAAAAACAAAATAATAAAAATTTTAGGTTAACATTTTGTTTCTTTTATTAACAGTCTAATTATTAAATTATAATTTTGATAACTGCATATTATTTAATAATTTAAAGATTATTATAATAATATAAATCAAACATTTAATATATAGTAATATTATTTTGATTTCAACATATTAAACTCAACAATTTTACAGTCTTATAACATTATAATACAAATACATATAATATTTTACTTTCCTCAATATTATATAATCTAGAAATGTTCAATTATACAATCTTCATTATTAATGTTAACTTTTTTTAATAAAAATCTAAAACTTACTGCCGTACAGGATCTATAAATTATTGATGCAGATTCACCAACTAAGGTTAGAGGACTTACAAAATACTGGAACATTATTTTTAAATCTAATAAAATATAAGATATTTTACAATTACTTTGCAAGATTGAAAGATGGTAAATCTATATTTTTTTTTTACCGAAAATTGAGAGGAAGCACAAACAAAACTTTCACATATTTAACGTTGCATTCATAAATTATAATATAATTGTACTACACGTGAAGGTATCTCCTTCTTTCCAGTGCCTGTAACCTGGAAGTATCGCGGGTAATACAAATGCGGGTTCGGTTGTCAAAGAGATCGCGTTCGGAGAAGAGTAGGCGCTCGCGTATAGTCGTACAGAATCGCATAATCTCCATGTGAATTATCGGAATGAATTCTCTTCCTCTCTGGGGACGAATTCCATCAGGGGTATCCTATGGGGAAGGATCCTCTCTTCCGCAACCGGGATATCTTTAGATGATTTCTCCCACGTGAAAAAAAAGAAAGAGGTTGGGATATAATTACAGTGGATCGGCGATGTGGTGTCATGACAAAATGAAACCAATGTAATGTAATGAAATATTTACAATAAATCGACAAGGCAAGCTACAAGGAAAATAGTATATAATAGCGATGCAACTAGAAACAAAAGCGCTTTTACCTCTTCTTCCCCTATTATTTTTAGTTATTTCCCTGGCAATTATTTTTTTTTGTTCAGAAACATTGTTAGCATTAACAGACAAGATTATTACGTAAAATAATATTGATTTTTATTTATTATTACAATGTATACTTACTAATGATGTAATCAATTTGAAACTAAATTTTATTAATTACATCAGATATTGATGATAATGTATAATTACAACTAAAAACCTAAGTATACATAAAGAATATGAGTATTTAAATGAGAAATACACAAAAAGGATAAAAAACAAAAGTTGATAAAATTTATGATACAAAAATATTTAATGTAAATAATTATTTTTATTTATCATAATAAAGTCAAATACAATATAATTTAGTTTCTTCTTAAGCCAATCCAAGTGTAAATAAACATCGTAAATTACTGGTATTAATTTGTATATTAATAAGTTTCTATGTTTATATGAGTTTTACATTTGGAAGTTTGCAAAATTGTAACTATTACTTTGTTGCCACAGATCAATCCAACTGTAAATAAAAAGTAGTTGATTTCAAAATAATATTTTCTAATTCTAATTATCATTAAATTGCATTCAAAGATTTATAAAATAAATATATAAAAATGCAGATTTAAATGTAAGGAAATTTTTTACCTTTTTGAAACCAATATCAGCAGCATATTCTCTGAAGCACTGTCGACAAATATTTAAGCCATATTTGCGAATCAATCCATGTCTATTTGCGCAAGCACGACTGAAAAACAGTGTAATATGATTAATTACAATATTGAAAAAGAGTTATAGTACATTTCATATACTATGCGTAATATTTAGGTTACCATTGAGGTTATATTAAAAAAATATAATAAACATTTTTTCTAATTAACTGACTAATTTGACTTATTATTTATAACGACAGTACAATAATTCACATTTTCTATTATTTTAAATAATTTATATTAAAAATCATATATGTTTAGCTCTTCTTGAAATTGAAAGTAGAAATTAAAAGAATAAACGTTGGTGACACGCGGTTAAAATAAATTCTATATAATTTTGTAATATAAATTCATTTACTTAAGATATAATATAATAAAAATGCTAATATTTACCAAGACCTAGATCCTTGTCCATACTTTCGTGGATGCGAATACCATATATTTTGGAAACCCATTTCTTCTTTACAGGAATGCTAACAGCAGCGATTCAAGAATCTAAAAGACAGGAAACGCCATTAGTTCGCAACACTACATTACACACAGCACCGTATACAAAGTGATTACCGCCAATTTTTAAACGATATAAAGAATCAAATAGTATTTTTAAAAATCTATATTTGTTGTATGTGTTTAATATTACAATGTATAAGTATAATAATTTAATATACATCATATTAATATTATCAAAAATAGAATGCTTACTATAAAGATTTACAAACTATTATAATTTTTTGCAATTATAAATTAAATAATTTTTATTCTTGGGAAATAATTTCTACGTGTTTATATTATCTTAAATTATTTACAGAAAAGTTAAATTAAATATTAAAAGAACGAAAATATAAGACACGAACTACGAGTAGAAACCGGTTCTTAACAGTATGTCCTCAATCAAAAGTGAATGGTATAGCGGGGAAAATTAACGGTACATAAATTGATTAGAATTCAGTAGTTTGAATATAGGTACGGAATTTCATTGACAATTACTATTAGAATCACATATTCAATTATGTCAGGTAAACAGGTTTGTAAACTTCTTTAATAGTTGCATAATTATTTTAACCATTTTGATAAACTTGAATCAATGATTTAAAAATATCTATCTTTACAGAATACTAACTGTATAGTCTATACTCAAATGACAAGTTTAAAAGTAAAAACACTTTTAAAAGCTTTCTTGTATTATATTGTGGGCCCAATAATTCTGTATTATTTATTCTTTTGCTTCCTACATTATCAAGAAAATTTAATAAAAGTACACCAAAGAATCCCAAAAATAACAGAAAAAAATCCATTATATCGAATATATACGAAAAATAATGATACTGGATATTTAAAACATGTTTTTATTGTATTAGAACGTTTGGGCTTTAAACGAACTTATGATGCATTTAATTGGGACTTACTGTGGGCACATGATTATCCATTTAGGAGTTTAAGTTCTGATTTAAGTAAATTAAAAGCTCATCAACGCATTAATCATTTTCCTGGTTGCGGATACATTACGAACAAAGTAGATTTATCAACGACAGAATGTCGCTATATGTTACCAGCTTTTAAAATACCAGAACAACGCGATAAGTTTCTTTTGTATGCTGCTCAACATCCTGAAAAAACGTTCGTACAGAAATCAAACGATCATCGTGGCATAAGCGTAAAAAATGTGAGCAATATAAATGTTACAGAAACTGGATCTTTTGTACAGGAATTTATACAGCGACCATTTCTTGTAGATGGATATAAATTTGATATTGGAGTATACACCGTAATTACATCCGTCGATCCTCTTAGAATATACATATACAAAGGTGATGTTCTCTTTAGATTTTGTCCTATAAAATATTACCCATTCGATTCTGAGATTTTGGACAAATATGTAGTTGGTGATAATTATTTGCCAATTTGGAATGTTCCATCTTTGAAGCATTATTATACTAAATTAAAATATTCAATGAAAGATTCATTTGATGCTTATGTACGTTCGCAAGGAAAGGATCCTGATAAAGTTTGGAATGGTATACGTGAAGCAATCAAAGAAATTATCTTGTTGAAAGAAAGTTATATCATAGAAGCAGTAAAACGTTTCAAAAATAGCAGAAATTTTTTTGAATTAATTAGAATTGATTTTGCTCTTGATGAATATTTAAATACTTATATCATGGAAGCAAATATGTCTCCAAATTTATCTTCAGCACATTATCCACCAAACCAATTACTTTATGAACAAGTTATATACAATTTATTTTCTTTAGTTGGTGTAGGTCAAAGAATCAGGAAAGACTCTCTAAAAATAAGGTCTCATAATGTTATAATTAAATTAATAGCATTTTAAAATAATGTTATGTTACAACTCTTTCTTATCTTTACATTTTAGAAATGTAATGGAAGAGCAAATGGAAGTAGCTGACAAAAATATAATGGTTTTACCAGAACTTTGCATGGAATGTAATGATTGTTTCCGTGTAGAATGTCAATTATGTAGTCCCTGTTTTATACCTGAAATTAAACTAATTTTATCTCAAAGTTATTTGGAACATCAAAATAAAATGGATTTTCAAAGAATCTTTCCACCTCTTATAGTAAGTTTTTAAACAATTTTTTAATTTTACTTAATGAGTATCAAATAAATATCAATTATACTTTTCAGACAAAAGATATGGTATTGAAAGATTATACATTAAAAAATCAATTACTTGTTAGATGGTATCAAGGCAAATGTGAATTAGATCATTCATGGTGTTCATAAATTCTTTTGCCAGAATTTATTTTAGATATATTGTTACATCATTATAAATAAGTATAAAATGAACAATACAAATACATGTATATCATATATGCATTAATGACAGTGTACACATAACATTTTATCTATAATACTATTTCAATTTTTTATTTGAAATCCTGTAACCTAGTATTTATTTTTTGTATATTATATTGTTAAAATTAAATCGAATTAAATCAAAGAGAACACTAAAAACTTTTTCAATAAATTATAGTTAAATAAAAAATAAAATGATTAAATTTTTGTTTGCAACCTTCTATGTATCTTTCTTATTATGATTTTTTTTCATCTTTAATATCGGTGCATTTGGATTTGTGCCTTTATAAAATTCTTTTAATAAAGTCATTGCTTCATCGCCTTTAACACCACCCATTATTGCTGTTCTTGCATTATAAAGTTTTGGTACTTCAAAAATACTAATACATCCACCAAAACGATCATTACCACAACCATATATAATGTTACATACTTGTAGCTGACATAATGCAGATGTACACATTATACATGGTTCTACAGTAACAATAACATCAATGTTACAAAAAACATTTTTATAGTTTAAACCTTTTGTTTCACAATACTTTACAACTTGATCTATACAATTTATTTCCGCATGTCGAGTTGCATTACGAGTTTCATTAACTGTATTATTACCTATAGCAATGACTTCATTCTTGTATACAAATAAACAACCAACTGGAACTTCACCAACTTTTAATGAATTATTTGCCTTTTGTAAAGCAATATGCATCCAGTTTGAAACATTCATTATATTTCTTTTATGTTTCAATAACTTAGTCTATAAATTTTCATGTAAATACTCTCAAACACAAACACACACAATAGTATATAAAATGATAATAACACATCATCAGAAATATTTAATATTAATAAAGAACAGAAAATCTTATTTTTTGGTTACATGTTCCTATTTTAATGTAAAATGAATTTAATCTATAAAACATTCAAGCAATCCAAACTCACTTAACTTTTTTGTTGCTTTTTCACTCCAATTTTTATTATTCACAGCACGTGGACTTGGATGAGGTAGACATAAAACCTAAAAATATAAAAGAAGTAAATATATTTTTATATACATTTTAAATTAACTTTTTATAAATACCTTAACAGGTAATTTTGAAGATTGAACTACAGTTTGTGCTCGCTTTTCTGCATATCCACCAATGCCAATTACAACTTTAGCTTGTAATATTCTAATTGTATTAGCTAAAGCCTTGTCACAAGCAGAATGTAATATTTGTACCGTAGAACCCTAAAAATACATGAAATTTAGTTATATATAAATGCAACTACAAATATGTAACTACAAAAATATTGCCTTTATTTCTGCTGGTGTAATATTGCAGCCTTTTTTATTCATTAATGCAATAGGGCAATAATTATGTATATATGCATGTCGAAAAAAATTTTCTGGACTTCCACATAATTCTTTAAAGAGGCCCCATAATCTTTTTCCACTAATCTCACTGCGAGTACATTGAAATCCAGTTACTTTCCTATTTGGCTGTTCTTTGGAAGGTTTTCCAACAGGTCCGCAAATTTTTAACCAATCACGAACCATACTTATTTCTCCAAATGGTACGCCAGTTTGAGACATACCCCAAGGACCAGGATTCATCCCAAGAAACAATATTTTTTTAGCAGTATTACAATATTTTTGTACATACATAGTGTGTATATTAAATGCATATTCAAGTGGACTATAAATATATTCCACTGGTAAATGAAATGTAATTTTTCCTAATTCAATAGCTAAATTACGTTCCAGTGATAATAACTGTTCAGAAATATCTTTAAGTGATACATCACTTGTAACTATATTATTATCCTCACTTTCAATATTATCTTCATTTAATATTTTCATTCTTTTAGGATTAATATCTATCGAGTCACTAGCACGTCTTACTTTAGCTTTTTTTGAATTCGACATTATGATAACTTGTTCAATAACCCTTAGAAATTGATAATATGTAATTTATAAAATATTTTTAAATATTAAAATATGATATGATATTAATATCTGTAATGATGTTATAAATTAAAAATCAAATACTTTGAAAATATATACAATTTCTTTAACCGACACTTTCATGTATGTTTCAATCAAATTCAAACTTACATTTTGCATGTGCGTACAAAAGTGATCAATCATCCATCAACAGATAAAAGAAGTTGTAATAAAAATAAAAATAAAATAGGCGCCTTATATAAAAAAGAAAAAAACGTAAGAATTAACTTTTATTTTTCTTCTCTTTTTAAATATTTGACTATAAAATAGTAAATTAGTTAATAATTATAAATTTATTTATATTTGACTCTTTTAACTATTCTCTTTAACCAATAGTAATCGTAGAAGTTTTATTTTAACCAATGAATAACTGTGATGTTATTCTATATTGTGTGCAATGCAAGTATAAAAACTGTATCTAAAATTATGTATGCAATAGTTGTTGATAAATATGAATAAATATAATAAATATAGATTTACTTAAAAAGAAGTAAAATAAATTATATATATTATCGTGTATAGTTTATTACATAAATGTACGTTACTTATTATCACACATAATATTGATTAATTTTTAACTTTTATCTTAAAATAGGTTATATTGTAAACATTAAATAATTAATGGAAATTAACATGGAAAATCAAAACGGCACGACAGTTAAAAGTAATAATCCTGCTCCCACAGTGGAACAAATTAATGCTGATCGTATAACTCAGGTATTTTTTGTTAAATTTGTTTTGTTACATGAATTAGATGTATTTCCTCTTTATTGGAAAAGAAATTTATATATATCTATTTTAACAAATAATTGTAGCTTGCAAATAAATATTGGGCACCACATACAATGGATTCACATCTTCCATTTAATTCTCACATAGTGGAAGATATTTATGTTCAAGAAATATGTGCATCTAAATTTTCTATTCGAAGAATTATGATGTTAGAATTTAGTCAATATTTAGAAAATTTTCTATGGCCAAATTATAATGCAAAAACTGCAACTCGTGCTCATACCATGTCTATTGTTGTCATGGTTAATGAAAAATTTCGAGAACGTGTTCAGGTTTGGGAAGCATTTGAAAAAAATCCAGAACATTTTCCTGAGTTTTTCCAAAAAGTTTTAGAAGCATGCCTTGATGAAAGTATAATGGATTTTGATTTGAAAGAACAAACAGCATTGATTGTCTTTTTAAATCATTGTTTTAATTCCATGGAAGTATTATTGGTTAGAGAAGAAGTAAAACGATTAGTGTCATTATCTATGTGGATTTCACTACAACAAGGACGTAGAGAATTGGAGTTTAGAAAGTATCCAAAGTGGAGAAAATACTGGAAAGTTATAAGAAAAAAAGACAGTCCTGAATTTAAAGAAAGGTTAGAATGGGAACGTAAATTTTTACATAAATTGATGATAAAATTTATGACAATATTGGAAACAATTTCAAATGAAGGTAAAGTAAATCAAATAAAAATCTAGATAGCCTTGTGTATTTCAAGAACATTCTTGAATTATGTCAATTTGTTGCTTATTTTTCAACAGGACCACTTTTACCAGATAAAGTACGATATTGTGAGAGATTTCTTGAACTAGTAATAGACTTAGAGGCTTTATTACCAACTAGACGTTTCTTCAATACTGTTATGGATGACTGTCATTTGGTAGTAAGATGTCAATTATCTAATTTATTACATCGTCCTGAAGGTGAATTATTTGGTCAGGTAAGTTGTATTTAAAAATTTTTTAAAACAAATAGGAAATAGCAACAAACTGGTATATTTAAAAGAGTATATTGAAACCGATTTTATAAAAATGATACATCATTTATACAAAAGTTATATCTATACAAATATTACATGAATATTTTAAAAGTAAAAAATTATTTAGGAGATGATATTTTTATTAAAAATAATAGCTGTAACAATAGTATTTATGAATGTTTATATTTTTTGTGATAAATTAATAGAATATTTTACATGTGCACATTTTTATAAGGTAAGAGGAATTTTGTTCCGAGGCACATAATTATAAATAATTATAAATGTTAAATATTTAAAATACATAAATAGATAAATTTAGATTTTTGTGCTAAAAGCAATAAAGCAATCAACAATTATATATCTTATTTTTTTAGAACAATTTAATTTTGAAGATTTTAAGAATTTTTGTAATTAAATACCATTATATACATATTTTGTTCTACTATTTAAGAACATGATATATTTTTGTCCCAATAAATCGCATATTTTTTAATATTAGTTAATGCGATTTGTTCTTCATCATGTAATAGTCTATGATAATAAATTATAAAAGTGTTCCTCATTAGAAAAGAGTTAATCAATTAAAATTTGTTCAATTCACTTAACATGTTGATTTAAAAATGCAAAGCAGATTGATTTTATATAACAAAATAATCCCGATTATCATTTGAAATCGAATTTCATAATCAATTTTATAAATTAAAAAGTCTTTAATATCCCGCGTTAATGGCGGTCATTTCTTCGCCCCAATCAAGCCCCTCGATATTTTCTCCTGAATTACAGCAATTACATGTTTTACCAAGTAAAAATGTAACCCTTCTTTGTCCAAACACGCAAACATAGAGTATTAAAATTGCCTGTAACAAATTAATAACAATATGACAATATTCCAATGCTTCGTAATTCAATCTCGACAGTAATAGTGATAACCAACCAATACTCATTATCGCAAATAAGAAAACAAACATTCTAAAGCTGTATTTCATTTTATGATGAATTCGACCGTATGTGCTCATTCGTTTTATTCTGTTCGCGGTTGTTAATACAAAACATAAATCGATCATTATCGTAAATGCGATTGATGTAAATAATACAGAGATTCCGAGCCAACCAATTGTTTCTTGAGGTGGATACATCATTCCACCTACGACAGGTTTATTGGTTTCTAAGGCAAAATGTGCAAAAATTGCTGTGCAAGCTATGCATATAGTTGAACCCCAAACGTATGTTGAATAATAACAATATTTTCTACCGTCAGTAACTCTTAAAAATACGTTTCGCGAACGAAAAGTGCTCCACACGTAGTAACCCAAAGCGTTCAGCCAGAAAAATGCGGCTAGCAAGGAGACATACATGACAGTATCTGGAAAAAATAAATATTCTCATAGTAAGTTGTTTAAATGTTCTATAATTGGAGGGATTTTAAATGCAAGTAAAGCTTAATTGCATTTTATGAATATTTTATATCTATATATGTACCGGCAATCATAAAACTGACGTGATTGCCGAATTCTGTAAAGATTCTGACTGTTGATGCACATTGACCAGTTATAAGGCACAGAGTCATACTAGTTATCATGTTTCCCACAAGATCACGCAGTTGTGGTAGAACAAAATAGACAACTGCAACAATCAGGTAACTAGCTATTGATATTGCATGAAAAGTAGGATCAATCGCATGTTTCATCAAATAATTTGTGTCGGACCATCTGACTACTACATCGGGTACACAAATCATCGCATACGTTGCTACTAGTCGATCTCTACTCAAAATTGCTTTGTCAGCGCAATAATCTCCAAATGGATAATCATAATGAATAGATACTGTTTCAAGATCATCTTCATCCGACGAATCCGCAGCATCGAATCCAGCTATACTACTATGTTTGTGCTTTCCTTTTGTCAAATCGGTGGTGTAATGTCGCAATACACCAGTTGTCAATATCGCAAGTCGATCTTCCCCAGATTGATAATGGTATACATTCCATTGGTGTTCGTTAGACTGACATTCGGGTCTTCCAATTTTTAGTTGATAATTTGGTTTACCCGGTCTGCTTTTTGAAATACCGTTGATATTCTCTTCCACGAATTCCGGTCGCCACTCCGTTTCGTTTGTTTCCGTCAATGGCGTGCACGTGTCGTCAACAAGAAGCTCGTTGTGTTCACAACACTTTGCCACGCTGATTAAATTTGGCTTTTCATCAGTGTTTGCAAGAAGGGGATGATTTGTCCCTAGTGTACCGATGATGATAAGTAATGCACTCACGAGATAATACATGTCATTGAATCGGCACCGTTGCTACTCTCGTATCTTTGTTTCTGTACATTGGTTTGCTTTCGCTAACCAATTTTCTGTTGTGGCCGAATTAGTGTTGGTCGTGATCGATTTCGCGAGGGCCACGGTTACCTCGAGGGCGTTGTTATTCACTCGTTCATCGTTACACGACGATGGACTTCCCGTGTGTTCATCACCATACCTGCCAATGCCGCCTGCGGGTTACCCGCCTAGCGAGACCTACCCCTGCCATACCGGCCGCCATCGTATCCGATCCATTCCCATTCTCTGTTGCACTATCTTTTTGTCTCTCTTTCTCTTTCGTTTGTTCGCTCACGCGCCGGTTCGCTTACTCTCTTTTTCTCTCTTTCTTTGTGGCTGTCTCATCGTTTCCCTTTTTCCCCCTCCATGCCAGTCATCCTTACCTTTCTCGTTCACTCTGCCCGAGCTTTATTATCTTCTTCCAATACTCGTATCTATCGTTCTCGAGTAATGTTACTTCATTTTGCGACATTTTTATTACTATCTATACAACCCGATCATTTATCACTTATCATGAACGGCCTATGATGAATTTATACAATTAGCTGCCATTTCATTATTTATGCATGGTTATATCACGATTTTTTTTTGCACAAACATGAACGTCTCTCTATATATATATATATATACTGCATAATTCTTTCGTCCTTGATCTCACGTTTCTCCATTTTGCACTTCTTTCCACGTCAGTTTTTAATTATAAATCTTATAATAAGCAAAAGGTAAAAATTATAACTCTAAACTTTAATAATTTGTAGTAAATTAAAACAAACTGCATTTAAAATATTCTTCCTTCTGTTTCTTCACACGATGTTATTACAGTTGCAAAACAGAAGCTAATTTAAACATATTTTCTTTTATCAGTACAAACCATCTTGTGAAATACGAGGAACAATCAGTTATCATATATTGTATAATAATGTATTTATTTATAAAGTCGATATAAAGACATATATTTCAATTATTTTATTATTTACACTTTTATTTATACAGAGTAACTAATTGTACTGATTCAATGTACAAATGTAGATATTTTACAAATAACGTGTTAAAAAGTTCGAAACGAACTACGCTATAAGTGCTATAGACGAATAAACAGATTTTTACATAAATAGCTATCTTTTATCCTTTTTTTCTTTTTTTTCAGGAAAATCATCTTATACGTTTACGAATTAAAATTTAAATATCTTGCAAACAATTCACTGCTTATACGTGAGTGTTAGATTGTATTGCTATACCACATAAATTAAAACAAAAAGAAAAAAAAGAAAGAATAGGAAAAAAGGAAAAGTCTAAAATTTTTCATAATTTAAACATAAACTCCAATCTTGCGCACAAACTTGTTAAGGCATACGCGTTTCTTATTGCAACACTCTTTGCATTAATAAAATATTGATCAATAATATATTGTTTCATTAGCATGCAAAACGCGTTGTATTCGTATGTGTGGCACACGACAATGTAAATCCTCATCTCTGTATAATCGATGCGCGTATTACTCATAGTAACGTGTGGGCAGTCCAGTCAATACGTTGTTCCTTTGTAGCATTCTCGTTTATCACGTCTTTATTTTATAGACTACTTGATTACTTGCACACGTTGTTCCGTTTAATTATCGTAACAGTTTCATTCAATGAATAATGCGACTGTGACAATGTTGATCCAATATTGATTTTCTTTTTATACCGTAGATTTCCTTTTGTAAATTTTTCTAAATTATAAAATTCGCTATATGCAAATTATTTCCATCAAGAATTAAAGTAATTTTGATTTTTACAAAAAAGTCGTAGAATTTATGCAAAATAATATTAAAAATTATGGTAATGATATGACGCCAATCACAAAAATGACTCTTCATTTTATTACTATCAATAATTATTTTTATTCTTATCGCAATTTTTGTTTCTTTTGGTTTAGTTATATTTTAGAAGATGAATAACAAATGTTTCATATGCTTCGGTGTACGTGGTTTAACGTTTGCAATATGTCTCAACTAACACGTTTTTAATAGTCAAAAGACGTCAGAGGCACACGTAATTTTAAATGAATCGTCAACTCGGAAGTGGTACCACGTCAATCGACTAGAATGAGAAAGTTTGATACGAGTGCTTTCGGAGGAAACAATAAAGTAATTATACAAAATTGCCACGATAACTCGTTGACGTCTTGAGAAATATACTAAAGCCAAACACTAATAATTTTCTCTAGCTAAATCACAATCGATAGAATTAGTCGCGCGATAATAAGTGATACAGTAATTAACACGGTATTTGTTGTTCGGCAACGTTTCTAGAGATTCTAAGATAATTACCATTACGTATACGACGATCGAAACTATGAACAGCATGCTTTCAATATAAAAAATGCCGACTAGGCTAATGGTAAGATAGCTACAAGGTGGTAAAGAGTATTGAATTATATAGCATCTTTGTATAGCTATTTTGCTTAAATAAGACTATTTTTTAGTGTCGCTGTCCTTATTCCTGATCACCTCTGACTAATTGAGCGTAGTTGTATAAAAACTATACGTCCTATCAGTGAAAGAAAAGAAGGTTCTTAAAAACACTAATCATGTTGCGATAATTCAACTTCTTCAGGTAGTACTTCTTCACATTCTTCGTCCTCGTAAGCTGTCCAAGATTTTGGAAAACCGATTCCACAAGGTCTCTTTTTTGCCAACAGCTTTCTTACACGCTTTCGCATCGCGACTAATAATAGAAATATTATGAAGCCTTGTAACGCGTTCAGTATATCCGTTGGTATCCTAAATTGGAATTAGAAATAAAAATTTATGGTTAAATATGATCACGAAGTTGATCAGCATCAACTCTCATTTTTAGGGAATTGGGAAAATGAATCTGTTGGATGGATTTATTCTTCATTTTGTTCATAAAAAAGTTAACGAAGAACAGAATAAATATTACCATAAATCATTTTTAGTCTGATCGGCGTACGAAATCACTTCAAAGATCCATGTAATACCCATGACGAATATTAATTTCACGTAAAGAAGGCATTTGAAACGGAGTACTCGTAACTTGCTCTCGCTATAGTTACGATACTGATGCCACAATCGCCACCCAGTTAAGCCAAGATAGATAACATTCAACGTCAATAAAATCGCGATTGGCCCATAAAAATACGCCCACGTTTGTTCCGAGCCTGCAAAGCACGACATAGATGATAATTACTGTGTAATAACAATAAATGTCGATAAAGATTATTAAATTTTCGCACATGTTGATCTTACCACTAAACCAGCAGGTTCGTTCTCCGAAACCGGGTTTTAAATGATGTCCTTTTATGTGATGAGTAATCAAACTTACTATCAAGAAGCATATTGGCCCACCCCATCCAATAATACAGTAAGTTATAAAAAGCGGTTTATCTCTGATCACGAAATCCTTAAACCTGCAAAAATAACGCATAAATGGAACAAAGCTTAAAAATATTTTACTGTTAAAATATTCTTATTTGACTTACCAAACTGTTTTCCATATATTAAACGAAACGATGTTTAACCAGAAGAAAACAGACATAAAACCAAAATATAAGATGAATCCTGAAGAAATACTCGAATTATTAATTAAATCAGGCTATATGGTAAATGAATATGTATAAATGAACTCGAACATATGATACCTAAAGAAATACATATCGTATAGTCGCCTTCCTCTTGCGACCTTAAATTCTGAATAGAAAGAATGATATAGCTGACTGCTAATGATGTGACCACAGCCATCATCGCCTTATCTTGAACCTCTCTTAATTCTGGTAGCAAAGCATAAACTGCTAGTGTGACGATCAGGAAAATAGCTGATATAATACTAAGGATACAGAACAATATGTTCTTCCATTCCCTTATCTCTGTATTATATTCGCTTTCAAAACATACTAAAGCGACTTGCGAGCTATCATTCCCCCGATTTGCCACGCAGAACCTAGATATTCAAGGAAATCAAACGTTTGCTGAGTATTACTATAAATTTAAACAATATCAGCGACAAATTAAATATTTAATTTATTAAGGAGCCAAATACAAAAAGTAAATCTTAATCTTTTCTCTTCATCTTTGATTTACTATTCGGAGAAAAGAATAAATAAATAAAAGAAGAATCTCAAGGTTGACATCCAATTAGAGTAGAATATCTGCAAATCACTGATTCAGTGTTGTATTAATTCGACATATTATCTTTAAGCAAGGCAAACCACTCGGGAAACAACGTCTTTCGTATTTATGAAAAAAAAAAATCTGTAAAAAGCAAACAGAATATAACTAAAATATGTTCACCTATTCGCTGCTATTTTATCGTATTCCGTGTCCAAAAAATGTAACCATGGTCTTCCATACTCATAAAGTACAGTGAAGTTGTCTGTCGGATACGTATCGGGGTCGATTAGGTAACTACCGGATGGGCATGTAAGATGAATTTTCGAGCCATCGGAGCATTTCATCAAAGACGACCAAATCAAGCGATCTGAGCAACAGTAGACATCGATTGCCCGGCTTGATGAGATCGTCCATGTTAGCAGGCAAACCCATAGCAGCCCTGGAAAAAGGGTGACTCTTTCTCATTTATGTACACAATATGTTGGTTCAGGAAATTTTCGTTGTTCATAGGAACTAGATTGTGCAGATTAGATTAAAGGATATTTAGATTAGATTAATTGATACTAATAAAATTTATACAGAATTATCTATAGAAATTGAACCAGAGGATTTTTAAAAGGGATCTATATGATAAATCCTGCGTGTATGTAAATAGAGATTAAAACATATCTGATATTCTCTTTACCCCGAACTGGTACTCGTGACTAATATCATGTTTTGTATCGACGATAATCTGCAAGAGCTTTCGTGTGTATCGTCACGATTTCCACAGCAGCGATTTCCAGAATTTTATCTTTGTATCAAGATATTAATAGTACGCATTGATCAAGTAGAGCAATAAAGCGATGAAATTGTCAACAAAATCTAGGATCAAACAAGATAAACGAACGGAACAAGAAAAGAAAGGAGAAATCTTTTAATTCTAACATCTTTTGTAGGCTGTATGCTTTTCTTCTGTGGCCATGTGAAGAAAACATAAATAATATATTTCTAAAAATGATTAATTCTCTGTTTGCGATAAGATACGATGTATTGCAGAAAAGTGTTCCCGTTATTGGCAGAGACAATTTTATATCGATCACGTTCATTCGGGAAACGAAGAGATTTGCGTTTAAAGAAACCCAATTCGGTTGTTGTAACCCTGTTAAATGACAGTTGTGTGTACACGTGGAGTATGAAACGGTGGCATTAGAACGGAAAAAAGACATGTCTTTTTTAATGAAACACTCCTTATGTTCCTTTCCTGGCTTTCAATGCCTGCACATGTAGCTTACCGCTCTTTTCATTGAGCCACGTGCACCACGTGCATTCTCTTACTTTTCATGATTACCTCGACATTATGACCGCTAATTCAATCCATTCAATTACAAGAGCCCTATAATGGAGTACTGTTTACGGTGTCGTTATATATTACTTGCAAGGCTGAACAATACTGCAATCGAAAGTTTTTGTAATTAAAAACACACTTTCTCGAAATCTCAGAATTTATGCGTCTTCGTATTTCACGAATCACTAAAGTGATATTTATTATTGTTTCGTACGAAGATGAATGAAAAATTCGCCAAACACGCGCGGATCAGATAAAATCACGCGTTGCTGATTTTTTATTTTTAGAATACCTTATTTACAGGAGATAGTTTCGTAGAAAATGTACATAACATGAAAATTCGTAACATGAAATGTTTAATCATCTGCGATAACGTTGTGTACTATATCGTCAGTATATCAAGCGCACATAGCTTTTCCCTGCTCCTGTGATACCTTCTTTCTATCAATTGTATCAACTTGATCAACGAGGAAGTAACAAACATGCTAACTTTTCCGTTTTTCTTTTTTTTTTTTTTTTCACAAAATTCTTGCTTGATGCAGTAAGAATTATTGTACATAAAATTTCTTGGTATTTTTTCCTCAAAGGAACAGCTAACTATTCCGCAGGCGAATTCATTAAAAATTTCCGAAAGTACACCTGCGTTTACGTTTTCGTATACCATAAACAAAATTCTTAATGTGTTACGTATCGAACAGTCGTACAACTTGAATATAAAATTCGTATGAATTCAGAATACATTTAGTTGTTTATCTTATTCGAACTATTAGGTATTATTGCTGTTTGAAATGACATACTTGATATTGCGTCTTTCCTTAATGAAACGACATCAGAATACGCGAAAACATTTAGATACTTGACAAATATTTAATGCTAGTAGAAGTGTGAATATAAGAATAAAAAAAGAATAAAAAGATTCAAACAGCATAAATTTACGCACCTTTGGCTGGCAACGTGCCTAAAAGCCTGTTATAGCTCACGTCCAGCAACATTATCTCCTGATTCTTGTTACCGCATTTCTTCGTTCCTCGTTCACTGTGAAATGAACTTGTTTTCGCGCAATTCACCGAATGGTCTCACTAATTTCGGCTCAGTCTCTCTAATCAACCAGTTTATGTAATCCTCACCATTAAAAACATATAAAATACGGATCGTATTTTTATTATTCGATGAATCAAAATATTTCAAAATTTCAACGATTTTTGAAAAATCTGCTGTTATACATATAATATTATCCCCTAGTCTTATTTCATGAACATCTGAATGTTAATAGCGAGTATTATCAACGGACGTTCAGCTTTTTTAGTTGCATTTTAAACTTAAAAGAAAATGTATCACAATCAACTCGGTAGAGAACTGCTCTCAGTTGGTCCTTCATGAAAAGAAGTCGCCTTTTATAGCCACTAGTTCATCCATTCACTTTTCGAACGAATGATTGTTCGAATTGTACGGTGAATGAAGTTTAAAAAATAAAGAAACGACAAACAGTCAACACATTGACACACTTGCGTTGCGCGTGGAACTGAAACAATCGTGGATGAAGCATTGATGAACTACCCAGTCAGAGATAGCATGATTCTCTCCCACTAAGTTACAGTCCACCACGGCCATGTTCAGTATCTCTTTGTCTCCTGACGAGGAGAGTGGGTTCCTGTTGAACGGGTTCACAAAACCTTTATTCGATTTAACTATCCTCCGGTTCCACTAACCACTCCTATTCGTTACTCATTGAATTTGAAAACAAATGATATGCTCCACAACTTAGCTCGTAGAAAAATGATATAAATCATTTTTAAACAAGCAAAGAAGAATAAAATAATTGAATGAATTATACAATGCGAGATTAACTTTTTCGATTCTTTAGTGCATAACTTGGAAAAGTCATGTTACGTTAATCTTATTTATGCAATTTTGAAAATGTATCATGGATAAATCCGTAAATATTTTTTCGATATAAGATCTCATCACTTGCAATGTGACCTTAGTATAGGTTTGAACAATGATACATTTAACTCATATTAGTACTCGGAATAATTGACCTATAAGCGCTTGTACTCTTGTTTTACAATAGTATTATCTTCTTTTTTATGTAACGTTTTCGCTATAGAAAATAATTAACTATCTTATTGTTTTGTCGATCTCTTCCAGCATGAATTTTGAATGTTTAGATAAAACTATTAAATAATTATCTTTAAAGACAGTGGGCAGAAATTAAAAAGAATAAATTATCAAATAAGATTAATATCTAGAATATAATAAAATATAAAAATATATAAAAAATAATGAATGATGACGAAAATTATTTGTAAATATAAATAAATAACCATGATAATGTGTTATGTAGTTTGCATCTAGTTTTTAATAATTTACCTATTTACTCATCAGAGTAATTATGTTCATTTTATGTATTGTTTCTTTTGCAGCTATTAGAAATGTTGAAATTTTATGCTAGATTTGAAATCAACGAAGAAAGCGGCGATCCTCTTACTGATCATGACATGACACAATTACATTATACCAAAATCACTTCGCTTCAGGTATAAAATATAATACATATTTCAAATACTTAAAACATTTTTGCTTCCAAAATTAGGATTTTTAGCCTTTTTGTATAAAAAAGAAAAGATTCCCCAAAAGAAGAATAAGATACCCTTTTATCTCAAGAAATTAAAAAAATTGCTTATACGTTAATCGATATCTTAATTTTTACAAATAAAAATCTAATTTTCAAGTTATGCTCATTGAAATAAATCTTACATCATCATTTGTCAAATCATTAACATTATCGTTAGAATCGACATTCAAGTATTAAAGCCAAAGGGGTACAAAAGTATAAACCAACAAAAAAATTCGAACTCTACACAGAAAGCAGTTTTTGCAAAATTCTCGGATTTACGAAGTTTTGCATTGGCGAATGTGGCAAGTGTTGATACGAGAGAAGCTCTTTACAAACATTTTGGTTTGCTCAGGTAATGTCTTAAAATTTTGCACTCCACTTATTGCGCACATTTCTAACGAATTATTTATCATTAATACATTCATTTTTCATATGAATCTTCAGTCAAGAAAAATTAAGATCAATTGCTAGCTATCTCAACTTAGTACCATCGGAAGAACGTGAGAAAAAAGAGAATTGGTATCGCTATGATATAGATTTTCTTCGAGAACTTCTAGTAAGTTGAACAGAAAAGAAAAAAAAATGGATTAGAGAATTCAATATGATGGTAAATTTCAGATTTCACGTCACGAACGTAGAGCTTCTCAGTTAGAAGAACTTAATGAAATGCCACTTTATCCAACAGAAGAAATTATTTGGAATGAAAGCATTGTACCAACAGAATACTTTTCCGGTGAAGGTTGTCTAGCTTTGCCAAAATTGAATCTACAATTTCTTACTCTGCATGATTATTTATTGAGGAACTTCAATCTCTTTCGACTTGAATCAACCTGTATGTATAAAATAAATGTAATTAAATAATAATATGATTTATAAAATCATTATGTGAAATATTTATAGATGAAATCCGACAAGATATTGAAGATGCTGTAAGCCGACTGAGCCCTTGGTAAATTACAATTTTTTAATAAATTTATATGATTAAAATGTGTTGATGAGTATTTATTTTATTTAGGCGAGCCGAAGATGGTGGTGTTTACTTTGGTGGTTGGGCTAGAATGGCTCAACCTATTACACAATTTGCTGTAGTTGAAGTAGCAAAACCTAATATTGGTGAGAAAAGACCATCTAGAGTACGTGCTGATGTCACAATAAATTTAAGTGTTCGTAAAGAGATTAAATCTGAATGGGAAAATCTTCGAAAACATGATGTTTGCTTTCTTATTACAGTTAAACCAGAAAATCCAATTGGTAAAATTTGATTACATAACGTTGATTATTCAGTAGTATTTTATATAATTAAAGCAAGTGTTTAATTCTATAATTTATATAGGTACGAAATATAGTCACAAATTACCTTTTGTACCACAAGTTGGACTAACAACTGTTCGAGGATGTGAAGTTGAAGGTATGCTAGATTCAAATGGTAGAGTAATTGAAGATGGTCCTGAACCACGACCGATTTTACCTGGTGATACTCGCACATATAGAGTTTGGCTAGATTGCAATCAATATAGAATTGATATGGATAATGCTAGTCATGGTGGTGAAGATGTTTATGAGAGTTTTAATATCATAATGAGACGTAAACCTAAAGAAAATAACTTCAAAGCAGTTTTGGAAACAATAAGAGAGCTTATGAATACAGAATGTGTTGTACCTGATTGGCTCCATGACATAATTCTTGGATATGGTGATCCTGGAGCTGCTCGTTATTCAAGGTATGTCAGATACAGATATTGCACTTGAAATACAAAATTATATTAAAGAGATCCATATTTCATATATTTAATTTTAATTTTTTTTATAGAATGTCAAATGAAATTGCAACAATGGATTTCAATGATACATTTCTTGATATAAATCATTTAAAAAATAGTTTCCCTCAATACGAAATTCAAGTTTCGACTGAGGATGAATCAAAATTAGTACGACCTTTCCGTTTAATATTTGAAGATGTACTTACAAAACATAATAATGAACCAATAAGGAAAGTTATCAAAGTTGAACCTCATGTACCACCCAGTAGGGGTCCTTATAAAGCTAATGAGCCAAAAAAGTAAAAACAATATTATTCTTTTGTTTAATAATAAAAGAAGGGTCACCTGCAACAATATTATATATAATTTTATTACAGAAATCAGATTCCTTTTACACCAACACAGATTGAAGCCATTCGTGCAGGTATGCAACCAGGATTGACACTGGTTGTAGGACCACCTGGTACTGGAAAAACAGACGTTGCGGTCCAAATTATTTCAAATCTTTATCATAATTTCCCCAATCAAAGGACACTTATAGTTACACATTCTAATCAAGCTCTTAATCAACTTTTTGAGAAAATTATGGCTCTCGATATCGATGAAAGACATTTATTACGTCTTGGTCATGGGGAAGAGGCATTAGAAACTGAAAAAGATTTCAGCAGATATGGTAGAGTTAACTATGTTTTAGCTAAACGTTTGGATCTTTTAATGGAAGTTCAAAGATTACAGGTTTGTAATTGACAATACATATGTATGTGTATGCCTATGATATTGTCACACATGAAATATTTAAAATTAGTACTTTTAGGAATCTTTAAATGTAAAAGGTGATGTAGCTTATACATGTGAAACAGCAGGACACTTTTTTATGTACCAAATACTGACAAGATGGGAACGCTTTGAAACCAGAATTAAACAAAGACAAGGAACAGGAAATAATTCATCTTCTCCTCTCTTTATCATAGATGAAGAATTTCCATTTCATAAATTTTTTGATAATGCACCAAAGCCATTATTTAAACGAAATACCTTTGAAGAAGATCTTGAAATAGCTTGTAGCTGTTTTCGGTAAAATTGTATTAAATAAAGATTTTATATAGAAAAATATACTTGTAATTAAATTGTAATTAAATTTCGTTTTTGCAGATATATCGAGCGAATTTTTGCCCAATTAGAAGAATTTAGAGCTTTTGAATTATTACGATCGGGTTTAGATAGATCAAAATATTTATTAGTTAAAGAAGCAAAAGTTATTGCTATGACTTGTACTCATGCTGCCCTTAAAAGACGTGAACTTGTAGATATGGGATTTAAATATGATAATATTCTTATGGAAGAATCTGCTCAAATTTTAGAGATTGAAACCTTTATACCATTATTACTACAAAATCCTCAAGACGGATACAATCGATTGAAACGTTGGATAATGATAGGAGATCATCATCAATTACCACCAGTTATTAAAAACATGGCCTTTCAGAAGTATTCAAATATGGAGCAATCTCTTTTTGCAAGATTTGTTCGATTAGGTGTTCCTACAGTTGATCTTGATGGTCAAGGTCGTGCAAGACCTAGTATTTGCAATTTATACAATTGGCGTTACAAAAAATTGGGTAATCTCGTACACGTAGAAAATAGTCCAGAGTATTTAGTGGCAAATGCTGGATTTTTATATGACTTTCAACTTATTAATGTCGAAGATTTTAATGGAGTGGGTGAAAGTGAACCCAGTGCCTACTTTTATCAAAATCTTGCTGAAGCTGAGTATTGCGTAGCTGTATTTATGTACATGCGCCTTCTTGGTTATCCATCTGATAAAATAAGTATATTAACCACTTATAATGGACAAAAGCATTTAATAAGGGATGTTATAAATATAAGATGTGCTAGCAATCCATTGATAGGTCGGCCAAATAAAGTAACAACGGTTGATAAATATCAAGGTCAACAAAATGATTATATATTATTATCTCTTGTAAAAACTCGAGCTGTAGGTCATTTACGAGATGCACGTCGATTAGTGGTTGCTATGTCAAGAGCACGTCTAGGCCTTTATGTTTTTGCTAGAGTGTCGCTTTTTAAGAATTGTTTTGAATTGACACCCGCATTTGCTCAGTTGATGCAACGACCATTAAAACTACAGCTTCTCCCTCAAGAACATTATCCCACCGAAAGATTTAACGATACTATTCCATCTATTTCAACAATGGAGATTGAGGACATGCCACATATGGCTAAATTTGTTTACGATTATTATATAGAAAAAGTTAGTGGCATAAAAGTAAGTTAAAACTGCTTTTTATATTTATTCAAACTATAAGTAATTAAAATACAATGAGTAATGTTTAATCAAAAACTAAATCACAGGAATCACAAAAAGTATGGCAAAAACCGGGTATGGTGCAAACACCTAATAATCCATCATACAAAGTTCCTGCTCATCCTGGAGCAGATGATGATACAGATGATGAAGAACTTAATCAAATGGATGATCAACAAGAAAATGTTAAACAAGAAAATAATGAACCAAAACTTGAACTAATTAAAAATTTGATTGATGAACCAATTTCAGAGAATGAAGATAATGATCGTTAAGGATGAGTCCATACTTCTATAAATAAGTACCAAGTAGTAATAAACAAAAACTCTTATGGAAAATATGTTCTTTTTATTAAAATTATGTTTATTATACAGAGAAGTGCCGTTCGAAGATATAACAGAATTAAAAGATATTTGTATTTTGTACTTATTACAAACAATATAGTATTTTGACTTCTATATATTTTATTCCATATTTGCTTTGAAACCATTTTGGATAAAAAGGTCTAATTTTACTTTATTAATGTTTCTTTTTGTCTTAACATGTGTTTTTCTGTTTGTGGTATTTTATATCTTTCCAATAACTTTTTCGAATTTTCTTTAGTTAATTGAACACTTGACGGCACATAACTATTATCAAATTTCATTGTTTTACTAGTAAAGTCTGGATAATATTCTTCAACAGATGCTTTGACCCCTTTTGAATTGGGAATATATTCTTCAGGATGGTTTGCAATAGTTGTAGTACTAGGTTCGTATGTTTCATAAGATATTTTCAATGAATCCAGTGAATTTGGGACATATCGAACTACTTCTGCTATGTTTTTTGAATCTGATACCATAGGAGAATATTCATTTGAAAATACTGAAATTTGTTCCAATGTGCTCTTTCTACTTGGTATATAGTTCAAGTTCGTGCATAACTTTTTTGTCACAGGTGCATTTGGTACATATTCCTCCAACGTATCATCTTCTGAACTATCAATTGGTAGATATCTTTTAACCTTATCATTTTTCGTATTAATTGATACCTTCATTACTAAATCATTGTTTTCTGATTTTTTTGATGAAATATTGCTACTATTTTTCTGATATATATGATTAGAAGCTTTTTTAGGTGTTTTTTCTGTCATTTCCTTCCAAATGTCTTTTTTTTCTAATGTTAATTTGACTAATTCTGATTTTTCCAATTTTCTTTTTGCAGGAGACACATTTACTCTAATTGTAGGCAATGATGTAACATTTTTTACATTTTCTGATGGCTCAAACGTATATCTATGATTTATAAAAATTACTATATGAACAACTAATGATAATAGAATATCATGATATAGATATTGACATTTGTATTTCTTTTGATTGAGGTATAATAAATTAGAGACAATATTTTAATATTGTAAATTAATATAATCATATAAATAAATAAATACTTATATTTATAAATACATGTAAGTAAATACAGTTTTTCCACATATAACTTATATAAGTAAAAGAAAAATTAAAATCGAATATAAAATAATTCTTACGTGACTTCTAATTGTCGAGTAGATTTTTTCCATTTACATTTTTTGAAGTTGTGAAGCGACCCTTCCGTTTGAACATTGCGTAAAATTGCCTTCTCCAAAATTTTATATAATGCCGCCCAATCCTCAAGATCAAGCCATTTATTAGTTGAAACCTTTTTCTCTTTGATTTTTATAATTTTTTCTTGAACAGTAACAACAGCCGTAACTAAACAATTATCTGAAGCCTACAAACACAAGTTCTGTTTTACTTATGTAGGTACAAGATCGTCTATTGACAACTGTTAACAGCTGTTAATTGAGATACCTTAATTACTTCTAAATATTGACCATCACGAAACATTTTATAGTATATTGTTGATCGTTCGAATGTTTTGTTTTTAAACTATTTATTTTTATTATCTTGCAGGATTTATATATTATATTCGTTTAAGAAGTTATATATACTGATGATCTTTCTAAAACATCACCGCTTGTCACCTTGGCTGAAATATGTCAGCGTAGTACTTACATCGGCTCATATATCAGCACATGTGTATATACATAAATGAAAGTAAAAAATTCATATAAAAATTTGATTTATAATTATTAACAAGATTATTAACAAGATTATTATAATTATCAAAAAAACATTTACCGCACAAATAATTAGTAAAACATAATTTTTTATTTATTTACAGTATTTTTTATTTTTATTATTTTGTTTTACTTTTATCGATTTTTCATAATTATTTATTGTATTATGTAATTTTATATATTAAATCTAGTATAAATTCAATATTGTTGTTTAATACAATACCTATTATTAATGAGATACTTTACATAGAAATATAATTTTTAATAAAAATAAATATTAAAAAAATATTATTATCTGAATATAAAATTTTATGTATTTGCACATTAATGTCTTTAGACGAAAAATATATTAACATTCAATATAGGATATTTTTCGTAACATTTTTCATAACTAAGAATTTATGTAAAAATAACTGCTGATCAAATGCTATATTAACTACATAATATATTTATATAAACTTATTTCAGGTATTAGTGCTTTTTTTAAAAAAAAAAACGAAAAAGTAAAATATAATGACTTCAGAGAAAAAATTAAATATTATGGAAAGATTAATCATTTTTAATGAAGCAAATTCCAAAACGATAAAGGTATATTCTAACCTATATTTTATTTTACAAATACTAAATTATATCTATTCATTTTTAATTTCAGATTTTTAGTTATGGCATTGCTGGTATAAGCTTAGCAGTTGCATGTTATAAAACCAAACCTGTATGTATAATAACTAATAATGTGATAATGAATATAAAATTCATTTATTTATATCTTGTATTATTTTATTATTAGTTTACTAAATTCAGAAAACCATTCAGTATACCATCTCATTTTTTACAACAAAAACTTCAAGGTACTGTAAGATGTATAGAACCTGGTTCTGATACACTTTTAATGGTTGATCATAAGCCATTAATACCTTTACCTCGATTAAGTAATACAAAATATTTACCAATTAAAATAGCCAATCTTGATATTACAACCAATGGTAAGTATTGATTAAATATTTACGAACATATTACTTTAATTTGAATTTACTTTTAGGTATTAGTTGGTTGAAAACGATCGTTAATGGGAAAGAAATAACTTTTATACCTTTAGCTATAGAAAAAAACTATGTAACTTGTATTATATCTATGCAACAAAATAAGGTAAAAAACAATTGTTATATTTGCTCATTTTTTCAATTTATGAATTTATAACTTTAAATTATATAGGAATGTATAAAAGTTGGTGAAGAATTGACAAAACTTGGTTTTGCTATAGTAACAAAAGAGTCTTTAAAATTAACAGTAAAGGATAAAGATATCTTAAATTATCATACTTATTTATTGAAAGCACAACAATGGGCACAATATAGAAGAAATGGACATTGGCATTTTGTTAGAAATCCTACTCTTTTATGGAAAATTAAATATTTAAGTGAAAAAATATTTAAGTGATGTCAGAACTGCCTCCATTAACCATAATAACTTTCTTAATATTTACTGATTTATTATATATTTAATGTTGTCATAGAATCTTAAATCTCTGTATACACTTGTGTAATATAATAATAATTTTCATAGTAATAGTAAATACATAGTTCTAAATATGTAAGATAAATGTACTAATAGTAAGCCATATTTCAATGCTTAATCATGAATGAAAGTATTAATTGTTATTAAAGTATATTTACATAGGAAGAAAAGACAATGGAAAGAAATAAATTATTACCTTTTGAAAAGGCTCGAGATTGGTTGTATGTTGTCTTGAACAATAAAAAAGATTCCAAGAATTTAACTTTGAAAGAAATTGCAAGAATATCACTTAAATATAAATTTAAGAAAGAACAGAAAAATAGAAAAAAAGAAACAGTGTAGGAAAAAAATAAAACAGAAATACATCAGATAACGGAAGTTAAATGAGCTGCAGGCAAAAAAAAAGAATAAAAATTAGGTGAAAACGTAAAAAGATATATTTTACAACCTTTTATGCATGTCTTTATTCAATGTTATTATACTTTTAATGTTTCTAACGTGTTTTATTAACTTAATTCATATTTTCAACTTGTGAAACATTTTTCAAAACAATTCATTTTATTAAAACAATCTTTAATAAATTACAAAACACCTAGAAAGATATTGGTATGTTAAAATTTCCATACAACATTTTTGTACATGGAATGTCTACAAATATTTTCATTTATTCTAAATTTAGTATAATAAAAAAATACATTTTTTTTAACGTTTTAATAAAAAATAGTATTATATTCCTAAATGCAAACAATTTTATAGTATAAAATTTGTCTTATACATTATACTTGAAATACATTTTTCTTGTATCCTTGAACAATGATATATTTATCTTAATTACGGTATTAAGCTTATGTTTGAAAAATATAATAGCAATCAAAATCATAGAAGTGGAAGGCAATACTTAAAAAAGAAAAAATTTATTTTTATGCTAGTTATTTACCCTTTTACCAACTTTTATGTAAAATTAAGAATATTGTTTACACCATCATGCCCAAAATTAATTTGCATATGTAATAATTAGCTAGAGGTAAACTGTAAGATATATGTCTGCAAATATTTTGCAGTGATGTAAAGAGTTATATTAATTCTTATTTTTATACACATATTGCAGAATACTCTAAGTAGAAAAATATTCTACATCACATACAAAAATAGAAATTAAAAATTTAATGGAAGAGTCATATTATTTTTATAATTACAGAAAACAGATTTAATAAGAAATTTAATTAAATTTTATAAACAGCTGTGACCTAAATACAAATTATTTTATTTATAGAACAGTTACTTTAATAATCTTACTCTTCTGCTATTATTATTTCTCGTTTTTTCATTTGGACCTCATCTTTATTATACAATTAAATAATGTTAGAGTTAATAAAATACATACATACACATACATATATACTCATATATATGTATGTGTTTGTATAAAATATTACATTGTTCTTAATCTTATGTATAAATCTGAATCATTATCTCAAACATTCTTGTTTATATGAAAACTAAAATATAGTAAAATAGCAGAGATTTTTAAATATCACTTTTCTGAAGTATAAGTAAAAACTATAATCTCTATCAATAAAATAACAAAATGTATGTACGTTATAAATTTTGTGAAACCTAACAAGTCGATATGTTTGAAATATGTAGAACTTTTAACATGGAATAGAATAATACAATGAAGTTTTAAATTCAATTTGAAATGAAATTTCACTTGTATAAATTATTTTAATTTTTAGTAGAATCATCTTCTTTCTTCATAGATTTTGATTTTACAGATTGAGTTTCATAAACATCTTTTTTAATAGAGTCATCAGACTTGGATTTTATTGACTGAGTTTCATGAACAACTTTTTTAATAGAGTCATCAGACTTGGATTTTATAGACTGAGTTTCATGAACAACTTTTTTAATGGAGTCATCAGACTTGGATTTTATAGACTGAGTTTCATGAGCATCTTTTTTAACTGTATCATCAAACTTGGACTTTGTAGCCTGAGTTTTATGAGCATCTTTTTTAATAAAGTCATCAGATTTTGGTTTTACTATTGGTGCATTATTTTTTTGTAATGCTTCAGTTTTAACTTGTGAATTGGAATAATCTTTCTTAATTTCTTTTGAATTATCTTCCTCAATCTTTTTTAAATTATCTTTCTTAATCTCTTTTGTTGATGACTTTGGACCAGATGATGATGATGATGATGATGATGATGATGATGATGATGATGATGATGATGATGATGATGATGGCGGTGGTAGTGATGGTTTTGAAGTAGCAGTAGTAGTAGTAGTAGTAGTGGTAGATTGTGATGTGACAGATTTTGATGTGGTTGCCTTTGACATTGTTGCATCTGAATTTGACTTTTGTGTTGTTTGTGCTTTAATAGTTGACTTCACAGGTGGCTTTGTAAATTTTGCTTCTACTTTAATATTTGGTGTAGTTGAAATTGTTAAAAGTGGTTCATTTTGCTTTTGGTCTTTTGCAACTGAAGGTTTCAAATTAATTACTAAATCTGGGAATGCTTGTTTTAATGGAATTCTCATAATATAATCATTCCATGGACTACCAAGCCATAAATATTCATTATGTATGTAAGCAGAAGAAATGTCAAACACATCTGCATTTTTTAAATGCAAAGTATCTAAAACTTTTCCTGTTTTATCCATTCTAACTATCATTGAAGCTTTTGGTATTATAACATTTGCAACATCAAATGAACCTACTGCATATAAGACACTTTCTGAATAAAAATTTGGATAAACATCTTGCAACAATTTAAATGGGGCTTCTATTAAATAAAGTAACCTCGATAACATTTTTCGTATATATGGATGTGGGATAAGAGATTGAAAAAGCAAAGGTTGCTTAGAATCTATAACTGTCAATATAGATACTAAAAAGCCTCCTTGTCCATCACTATGTACATTATCAGGTGTACCAGGTAAACTTTCAGCAATGATTTCTTGTTGTCCAGCTTTTGGACCTTTTAGATTATATTTAATAATGCGTGATGTAAGAGACTCTAGTACAATTACAAAGTTTTCATCATCACTTAATAAGACACCATTTGCAAATCCTAAATTTTCTAATAATACTTCATTTCTTTTTGTTGCTGCATTGTATCGAATAAGTCTGTGAAAAAGAATTTATGTATGAAAATACATATTAAACATTAACTACATTTAAAACTTACCTTCCGCTTGGATTAGCTAAGCATACATAGATCCCATCATGGAGATCAAAGTCTGTGCTTGAAGTTGTCCAATAGATATCTCCATTCTTTGCAATATCCAATGAATTAACTATTTTTGGAATCTTTCCATCAATAGGTTCAGAACTATTGACTATATTTGTATATTGCCGTGAATTAATATTTACTTTAAAAATACCATAGTAAGCATCAGCTACAAATAGTTCTCCTTTATCATTGAAATTTAAACCTAAAGGTCTACCGCATTTAGCTTCTTGCCAAAAGCCATCTGTAAATATCACCTTTATTTAACATATGCATATTTATAATAAAATATAAAAATTTGTTATACTATTAAATCTTTATGAATGTATAAATGTACGTATATATATGTACTACATATGTATAATACAAAACGTGTGTACGCGCTCACGCACACACCATACAAAGTAAAAGAAAATAATGCATGCAAAAAAGAAAAGTCCAGACTAATGTAATAATTATATAATAATTACATGCACATACCACACTTTTGGCCAAATTTTACAATTGGTTTAATACGATTTTTTTCAATTTGAACAACATAACCTCCACGTATACCGGTATATATTTCATCATTAAATGACGTGAAACATTCTGGACCCTTAACTACTCCATGAAATAATATTTCTGCTCCTTGTAATCGATTTTTTAATTCAATTGGAATTTGTATATCCGAAGGAGATTTTATGCTTAAATGTTTATTGTAGGATCATAATTATTCGTTTCATATGTTCCAAAATTATATTATTATAAAATAAATACTATACCTATATTCAGAATAATTTGCTTTTGGAGGTAAACCTGGTAGAAAAGTAATGACAGCTAGAAGAAAACCGATATATATTAATACCGTACCAATGGATTTTAAGTATCCCATTATTAATACGATTAGTTATTGATATTTTAAAAATATATTTGATATTTTTTAACAATTTCAAAAACACAGACTTCTTCTATCGTTGCTTCATCTCAACACTAATTAAACTGAGAAAACAGAATTACTATTTTTACGTAATTGTTTCTTGCCGATATAGATAACGCTTTTCACAATTTTAATAACGGTGAATATCGCAAATCATGCATCTTTGCCAATGTCAGCGAAAGTAGGAGCAAACAAATGCCACGCAGACGGAAGATTTCGATGTTAACAATTTCCGTTGGTCACATAATTCTATTATTTTACAATGCAATGTATTTCGTAGATTTAAAAGATACTATAATTTACTAACTGCAGATTAAAGTAAGACTAAATAAATATTTATTTAAATCATAAAAATATATAATATCAAATAAATAAAGAAAAGAATAATATTGACATAGTATGAACATTTGATTTATTCGTACATTAAATTAATAAACATTCATTTAAATAAATATTAGTATATTAAAATATTATGTAAATGAATTCATAAATAACTATGAAAACATTAAGAGCAAGATTTAATTTATACATTTCCGTTTAAATCTCTTATAACGGAAAGCTGATTACTTTCTATCTGATGGCGCTGAAAATTTTGACATAAACAAGTTCCTTTATTCTTACTAATTTGAATGAAACATTTTAACTTCTACATTAGTAAAAAATAATACCATTTCAATTTGAAGTACAACGAATTAAACGTTATCAATAATGGGTAAATGCAAAAAATTTAAAGCACTAAGAAACAAGGTTAAAATAAACAAATCTTTCAATTTTTTTAAATTTGGTCTTTTAGATGATTACGAACAACAATGTGAAGATGCTCTTTTTGAATTATGTGATACTCGAGAACGATATCCATCTCGATGTACCAATGAACTTAAAAAATCTATTAAATTGAAAAATGATATAAATGTAATAAATTTTTATAATAGATTCTGTAATATTTTTATATGTAATGAATTAATCCATCATATTTACATTTTTTGCTTTAAGTTATCTTAAATTTTTGATCCCATTTATTAACAAATTACTTGTAATTATAAAACATATTATATTTTTTAGATGCTGAAGGTATTTCAAAAATGGACTGGAATAGATGAACTACCTTTCTTGGAACAAAATGAATATTTGAATCTTAATTTTAATAAAAGTGAAATGTGCTTTGACCATTTAGATTTTAAATTGCAATACATTATGAATAAGTTGAATAATTTAAAAGCAATTATGGATCAAATTGAACGAGAAAAAACATGTTGGGTTAATAAGTTATTAGAAGGTTAAATTTACATTACATAATAACTCACACAAAAAAATGATTCCAAACTGCATTATACATTTATTTATCATTTATATTCATTAAATGGCATACACATACAAAAATTCAAAATGTACTACTATTAAATGTATAAATTAAATTGAAGATAAATATTATGAAAGTTTTATATATTTCTATCATTAAAAATGAACTATATTAAGTTATGAATATTTATTTATGCTTATACGTCTTACAACAACCTTAGCACCTCTTGTAATATCTTGTAAAAATTTAACCATTTGTATATGCATTTTACCATTGTTAGTATTGTTTAATATATTTAATGATTTTCTCCTTGACCTAAGATATTTTTGATTTATTAGGTTCTCCTTTTTTTGCAAATATGAAAGGTCTTTATAAAATTCTTGTGTAATATCCTTAATTTTGTTTGATGGTGATTCTATTTTGTCAATACAGTTATTCTGTTCTTGTGATTCTTTTTCTTTTAAGTTTACTTTGTTTTCTGAAATATTAGGATATTTTTCTTCTATTTTTGGTGCTGAACATAATATACTTTTATTGTATGTTTCTTTGTTATTTTGTATACATTTTTTATGATTTCCTG